>NC_084888.1:14006803-14276803 GCF_958979055.1 Alnus glutinosa | reverse complement strand
TTATGCCCAGATTACAAAGTGATGTCAAATCTGTCCAAAATCGCCCAATTAGCTTTGTTTTGCATTTAATGCCTCAATTTACATCCTAAATCAAAATATAAGAATAATGAGTACTTTTAGGCATTAAATTAGTATAAGAGATTAAATATTAAGGGGAAAAATACGACATTTTACATTCTCATCACCTGCAGATCCCATGAATCCAATCACAAGTCATGACCATACTGCAGATCCTATGAACCACACTACAAGTCACCACACTGCAAGTCATTCCTATACTTCAAGCCATATTGCATATCCCAGGTTCACAAAATATAGCAGTGATAGGAACACCACATGTAATACCCAAGAAATTTCTTAGGATGACTAAGAATACTTTGGTATTAATATTGGTATTAAATTAGATCAAATATATTTGGAAAATATATTTTATGTCTAATTCTATGTCTTCAGTTTGAACTATGCTTTGATACACATTATGGATAGTTTGATATTTAAATGTTTTTAGTTAAAATAGACTAACTAAAATAGTGGAACAATTTTATGTAAGTTATACAAATTAAATTAATGGGTCTTTAAATTAAAATTATTTTTGTAATTTTAAGAAGGGTTTGAAGTCTATAGCTTTAAAAGAAATAACAAAGAGGAAAAGAAGCTCATGATTTGCATAGAAAAAAAAAAAAGAAGAAATAAATTAAAGGACTAGACTTTTTAAAAGAAACATGAAGAAAATTCTGGAGCAATTATAGAGGTGTTTTCAAGCCTATTTCTAATAGGCTAGTCGAAGGGAAAGAAAAAGAAGGAAGCTTAGTCGTTGACAAGTCAAACTCTTATTAATGTAGAAGGTCCTAGAGTGCTCACGAACTGAACATTGGCTTAAAGCTTGAATAAAAAAACAAAACTGAAGCTGAACCCAAAGGATTATGGAGGGTTCACGCATACTGTAGAACAATATTACAACACGTATACTTGACACTTGTAGAGTCTACTAAGAAGAGAAAATGCCACGGTTTCAATTCTTTTTCTAAAATTCCAGATTTATCCTAGAATTTATGCCTATAAATAGGCCAAACCCCATCAGTGTTTTTTTCACATCAAAATTTACTCTCTCTCTCTCTCTCTCACTTACGCAGTGCAGTGAATTGCAATAGTGAAGAGAAGAAAAAAAAAAAGAAAAAAGAAAAAAAGAGATAAATATTTAGAATTATAATAAGCTTTGGAGCTACTCTAGCTAAGTGGGAGTGCTAGTGAATTATTAAAGGCAATAAGAGCTTTTAGATAGTCTGTGAAGTGGTAAGTATAATTACTTACTGAGAATTGATATTGTTTTACTTATTGAAGTATTTGATAAAAGTTTTGAGATATGATTATTTAATTTACATGAGCCTGAGTATTTTATGAATAACATGATTATATGTTTTAATTATTTTTACATGTATTGAAATATTTGTGAAATGAAAAATGATGATTATGAGAACAAAAGAATGACTTTAAGATAGACATGTTATTGCACATCGTTGATGAGAATACAAGATAAATAAGAAACTATGAGGTTTTCCTATGTTAACTGTGGAAGCCGAATGGGACTTCTAGGTAGGGGTGTACAAGCGGTTATAACCGGCGGTTATTGGCTAAAACCGCTAACCGCCTAACGGTTATTTTTTTTTACCAACCGCAACCGCTAACCGCCTAGGCGGAGGCGGTTATTTTTATAACCGCCGGTTAGCGGTTATAACCGGCGGTTTGAAACCGCTTTCAAATTCTGGTTTTGGGCCGGGTTTAGACCGGTTTTGGGCCGGGTTAAAATCAGTTTTGGGCTACTTTTTATACCAGTTTTGGGCCGGTTTTGGGCCATTTTTTGTACAGATTTTAATTTTTTCAAGAAAAAAATTTAATACTTTTTGGACCTTTTGTCCTTTGTTACAAAATTAACAAATCTAAATACAAAATTACAAATCCAAAACACATAACCAAATTCAAATCTAATTTTTCAAATCCAAATAACCAAATTCAAAACCAAAAAATTACTAATCCAAACATATTCTAAATTCCAAAGGTAACTCCTTAAAAGTGATTAAAGCATTTCGTAATAAATATCACTCCCTAAATTGGAACATCCTCCCCATCATCATTGATATTAATTCGTTTTCTCATTTACAAAGCAAAGATATAATCTGAGTAAAAAAAAAAACTTTAGAATCATAGAAGTAGTAGACTATCTTCATCATTGATTTCACCAGTAGCATTTCCATCCTCTCTTCTTCCGCTCTATCCTCCCATGCATTAAACTGGTTCTTTGATCTGAGCTTGATCGTTCATCTTCTTTTCTTCTTCATTTTTTTTTTTTTGAGAGAAAATCTTTTCTTCTCTTATTTGCCTATAAATATATATATATATATAAAAGAAAAAAGAAAAAAAAAAAAGCACAACAACACCACCCATATTTTTGAACGATCAGTGAAAAGGGAACGTGCACAAGTATGGGTCTCAAATTGGGATATGTATTATGTCAAACACGTGGATTTCACAATCAATAGACATATATATATATATATACACGACTAACACGAGATCGGCAGAGATGAGAGGGCAGAGACGACTTACGGCTGAGACGAGATGGGCACTGGGCAGACGAGGGGGCGGCGACAAGGCGGCTGAGACGAGATCGGCAGAGATGAGAGGGCAGAGACGACTTACGGCTGACTCGGCTGAGACGAGATGGGCACTGGGCAGACGAGGGGGCGGCGACAAAAATGAAAATGGAATGGGGAGACCTAAACCTAAAACATCTGAGATGAGATTGTTTATATATATTATCAAAACGGCGTCGTTTTGGGCATTGCTGAATGCCCAAAACGACGCCCCTTTAGGCTCATGTCAGTTTTTTTTTTTTTTTTTTTTTTAATATATATATATATAAAAGCGGTTAGCGGTTATTTATAACCGCTTTTAAAACCCTATAACCGCTAACCGCCTCCGCCTAGGCGGTTAGCGGTTATTTATAACCGTTTTTAAAAGCGGTTAGCGGTTATAGCGGTTAGCGGTTAGCGGTTATAAGCGGTTAGCGGTTTTAAAGCGGTTATAACCGCTCCGTTTGAACACCCCTACTTCTAGGTTAAATAAGAAGCTAGAAGTTTGAAGGTGTTCTTAGGTTAATTGTGGAAGCCGAAGGGGCCTTCCAGATTAAATTAGAAATCAGAAAGTTTTTCATGAACAATGTTTAAACGAGGAGCCGAAGGTGTCTCCTATAGACATTAACCGAGGAGCCGAAGGGGCCTTCCAGATTAAATTAGAAATCAGAAAGTTTTTCATGAACAATGTTTAAACGAGGAGCCGAAGGTGCCTCTTGATAGCCGTAAACGAAAGGTTAAAGTCCTTTAGAAAGCCGGATGAGCCAAAAGAGTCTCTTAGAGAAAAATGAGAGAAGAACGCATTTTATAAAATGAATAATGTGATTTATATGTTTTGAGATTATTGAATTGTTTCATTAATTTATATTTATATACATATGCATTTTATGATATGCGAGTACCATGTATATTGATATATGTATAAAGCCATACATATTAAAGAAATGTCACTAAAAGGATAAGTGAATTTTATTATGTATTATTAAACAGCTCTACAGTGCTTATCTTACCAGCTATGAATTACATAAAATGATTCTTTTTGGTAAACCTAATATGGATGTTATTATAATCACCATGTTGGAAACATTTTCTAAAAAGATGGCTCATATTTGAAAATGCTCAGTAACCCCTTATACTTATTGAGACCGTGGACTCATTAATCCGCCTATGTAAATGTGGCAACACCACAATTACATAGATGTTGATGCAGGTATAGAAGTGGGTGAAGAGGATCCATATGCCTGTCTAGGGTATTATGGATAAGGTTTTCATGTGCCTTAGTTGTTGTATATATCTAGAAAATGTTAGACATGTTCTAAGTACTTTTAATATATAGCTACTTATGTGCTGTTTGTGGCACTTGTGACTAGTATTATTTTATCATGTAAAGTACAATGTACGAATCTATATAATGTAGAAGTTGACATTTCAGCTCTGATGTGTTCTATGGGGGTTATCTTATAAAATAAAATAAAATCCGCTATAAGATATATAAACTCTGATGATATTGAGTTTGAGTTAGTAGTGCTTAGTGGAGATTGGAGATTTTCACTTTCGTCTTTCATTACGTAAATGCGGGGCGCTACACCACACCTCTATAATTAACACTTTATTATTTTACTCATGTACACCTCTGTATATAAGGTGTGTTGCACAACTCTGTATAATTTAAGCAAACCCTTCATACTGTTTAGAATGTTTTCATGGTATCAAAGCCATTACAGGCCACTGTCTTCACGTTTCTTTGATCAATGGCTTTTTCATCGGCTCTCTCTTACACCTTACCAAATTACTCTCAGTTTTCCTCACTCAAACTCAATGAGGGCAACTACATGTTTTAGCATTCTTTGGTCATTCCCATACTAAAGAGTCGCGAATTCTTGGGCATAGTTGACGATTCAGAACCATGCCCCTCTTAACTTTTGATAGATGAGGTAGGAAAGGAAACTCCTAACCCTGCATATCCCATCTGGATAAAAAAAACGACCAATTCCTCCTAAGTTGGATAAATATGTCCCTCAATGAGGCTATTTTATCAACTGTTTATGGTCTCCATACCTCTCAGCAGGTGTGGGCAGCCTTGGCACATCAATTTGCTTTAAAATTAAAAGCTCAACAGTTACGGTTAAAAATGCAACTCCAAAGCTTGACACAAGGATCAAAATCCTGCAATGTATATATGAGATTTGCCAAATCACTAGCAGATCAGTTAGCTGCAATTCAAAAACCTATTGATGAGGATTTAATAACCTTCATCATCAGTGGACAAATCTCCCTCCTTTGCAAATTTCCAAGATGAGATACTAAACCACGAAGTGCTCCTCAAATAGTAGACACAATCAGCACCTGATATCAGCAACTTTGCATTCTATATGCAACATCAAAGGACTCCATCCAAGCCAAGTCCTCAAAACTTCAACCGCAAAAGGAAGTTCTTTCAATAGAATCTATCCTTGGAAAATATGGTTCTTCCAAAGGCTTCCCAAGCCCACATCAGAACATGCATGGCCCCCATCGAAACTTTTTTGAATCTAAACTCCAACAGAATTTTTCTAATCCTCACCAGCAATTCCCTAGATCTCGCCCTGCACTTGTACCACCCTCATCTTCAGCACATGGCAAACAACAATAGACATTTTTCAACAACAATGGATCCTCCTATGACACTCGAGTCCCTTGTCAATTTCTGGCAAAATCAACCACTTTGCACTTGACTACTTCTGCAGAATGAACTTCTCCTTCTAGGGATGGCATCCTCCATCCTAGCTTGCTGCTATGACAGCATAGTCCAACCATGAGCTTGATGACCAGCAGTGGTTTAATGATAGTGGGGCTAATGCTCATATCACCAGTGAATTGGAGAACCTGTCCATCTAGCCACAACCTTTTCAAGGCGTTGAATCCATTGCTATTTTCAATGATGTAGGACTAACCATTCAGCACACTGGTTCAACAACTTTTCTTTCTACCACTTCTCCTTCATCTAACTTTTCTTTTCATCTTAAACATGTGTTACATTGTCCTTTTGTTGCAGCCAATCTACTGTCAATTCATAGACTTTACAAAGATAACCATTTTTATTTTATACTCACTGCAAATCTTTCTTTGTGAAGGATCTCAAGACACATGCACTGATCTTGGAAGGCAAGAGTGAAAATAAGCTCTATCCTTTAAGGCTGAGAAGATGCTCCTCCAAACATGCACATCCTTTGACTACTTTCCTAGGATTAAGAACTTCTATTTGTATCTGGCATTCTAGACTTGTCCACCCTTCCTTCAAGATTGTAAAACGTGTAATCAAGGCAAACTCTTTGCCTATTTTCAATTCCAACATTAATCAAGTTAAATTCTGTGATTCTTACCCTTTAGGCAAGAGCAAACAATTGCCCTTCAATTCATCTACTAGAATCACCACTCATACACTTGAATTAATTCACAATGACTTATGGACATCTCCCATATCCTTTCTCAGTGGATGCAAATATTACATCATTTTTGTAGATGATTTTACTGGCTACACTTGGTTCTATCCTCTTCATCACAAATCTAATAGATAGAATTGTTTTGTTAAATTCAAGATGCTTGTTAAAATCAATTCTCTTGCAAGATCAAACAATTACAATCTGATGGTGGAGGGGAATATACCTCCCTCCTCTTTAGAATTTTTTGCCCATAAATGATATTCTACACCGCAAGTCCTACCCTCGCACGTCACAACAAAATGACTTGGCTGAGAGGAAACTTTGCCAAATACTTGAGACCTGCTTCACCCTCGCTAAATCTGGACTAACCAAACACCATTGGGTTGATGCCTTTCTCACGTCTATCTTCATTATTAACAGGCTCTCTACACTGTTAGCCCTATGGCGTCAATCCAATTATGTTACAAATATTTTGATGATAACAAATTATATCTTGTTGCTCTAATGTATTTACTTCAAGTATGATAGTTGCAAGAAATATTCGAGTACACATTCTCAAAGGACCAAAAAGAATCAAAGGCATTTGGAATTCGAAGCAAGAAGCCCTTAAGCATTGAAGAACTAAAGATTGAAGAATCTTTATTTTATTAGGGTATTCTTGTAAAGCTCATATATGATTGAACTCCTGAGGCTCCTTACCCTAGAATGACCTTAGGACCCTTCATACATTGCATACATGAGTTTTTTGAAAATTTGATTTCATCTTTGGAAAATTAGCTAACAATAATTCTTGTCTTTGAAAATCGGATTTCATCTTTGAAAAATTAGCTAGCAACAATTTCTGACTTTGAAAATCTGGTTGCAAATTTTAAAAATTAGCTAGCAACAATTTTTTACTTTGAAAATCTGATTGCAAATTTGAAAAGTTAGCTAGCAACAATTTCTGACTTTGAAAATGTGATTGCAACTTGGAAAAGTAGCTAGCAAAATTCAAATTCTCTCCAACGGTCATATTCTTGCTAGACCTATAAATACATGACCTTAGTTCTCATTTTTAATACATCAATCAAGTGAGAAACAAACAAGCTTAGAACTCAAAGCATTCTTTCTTTTCATATATTCAAGTTCATTTGAGCCCTTCAAGTTCTATATGCTAGTGTTCCTCTCAAGGATGTAGAACACATGGCATATGTGTATAGCTAGTTATAAGTTATATTTTCATAACTAAGGTAATTTGTAAAAGATTTATTTCTCTACAGTGTCTACTTCATTAGCTATGGTTTACTTTGATGAAACATAAAACCTAGCATAGCCATTATTGTAAACTCACTGTAGAAACTTAAAAGCGACTTATTGTTTTAAGTTAGTAAATTCTTATACTACTGAGAAATGTGGACTCTTATATCTGCCTGTGTTATTGTGGTTAACAACCCCCACAATCGCATAGACGTTGTTGTTGCAGGTAATGAGGAAGAAGATGAGGATGATCACCCTGTAGCCTTATACCTAGGCTGCTATGGATGAGGCCATTGGGTGCCTTGGTATCATTTGAATAACTTTTTAGTCATTCTTTTGTTTACATCATTTTTGTAACACATATACACTTATGATGTAGTTTTGGGATCGTGCCGCAGGTAGCACATGTGTTTGGACTGTCTTGTTTTGTAATGATACAATGTAACCCTTTATCAAGATAGATGTCTCTTGTTAGCTCTGATTGTGTTATGTATATTGTGAGATGTCTTTGGATGAAAGAAAAAAAAAAAAAAAAAACTTTATATTTTAGGTTTAGCTAGATTGATTTGGCTATGTTTGTGTAACGTTTCATGGCGTGCTGTCGCGAACACTCAAAAATAAAAACTTTACTTCTAAAATATATGTAGTAGTGCAAGTAAGGGTCGATCCCACGAAGAGTGATTAGTCGAGTTTTACGCTAAGTGATCGAGGATGGGGGGGGGGGGGGGGAGTTTTGAGTATGACAATAAAAATAATAAGTAAAATAAAAATATAAAGGAAAAGAACAACCATTGGTCTTAGTCAACTTCCACCGTCGGAATCTGGCAACTGATCATCGATGCAAATATATATCAATTCATACTTGAATATTCACCGTTGGAACTGTTTTCCTATCTCTCCTTAATCGTAGTTAATTAGAAGACAAGCGCTCTAATTAACCCTAACTACTAAACAACCTAAGACAAGCGCTATAGGTTTAATCTAGTAGCAACTTTAAGAATTAGAGAGATCGATGAAGCGAAACAACACAAGCACAAGCGGTTGCATTTAATTTCGTCAAATGTTCTTCCTAAGATTTAATAATCACTGAGAAGCAGCAAATCATTAAATATTAGTTGCTTCATAGATTGGAGGGATCAAACAATTACGGATTTGATGTCCAACCCAGCAATAGATTGCAACGAATAACAAACTAGTAGACTTCCTAGGATTTAATGATCGCCAGCGCAGAAACTCAGTCAAATCATTAAATAAACTAGTTGGCTACTAGTGGGCTTCCTAGGATTTAATGATCGCCAGCGCAGAAACTCAGTCAAATCATTAAATCTTAGTTGTTAAACGAGACAATCATAAAAATAAGTATAGAAGAACATCTGATACTCAAAGCATAAATCGAACAATAAAAACAAATTAGATCTCACAGTTTTATTGATTCCGAGGCTTCCGTTTCCTTCGACCAAAGTTTAGAGAAGAGGGGAGAAGATGGAAGATAGAAGATGGAAGAAGATAGAAGAGGTAAGGTAGAAGGTGTGTGGTCTTTTGGTCTTCACAATTCAGAACATATCATGAATAAACATTTTTAAACAGCTTAAAATTACTTAGCAAGTATTTTCACTTGAAGATGGAGTAAACAAAAAATGTAGACCCTCACAGAAATAAACACTCGACTCTCATGTGTTTGAAGGGTATGTGTTTCGCTCAAATTCATTCCAATGGAAATGATCTACCATAGGCTTGCATATCTTCTCATTCTCCACCACTGGGACCACATGCATAACATGACTCATAAGGACTTTTCAAGGGTTGTAACAGGGTTTAGGATCAAGGTAGGAAATATTTGGGAGTGTAGCTCAAAAGCCATTGAAACTAGTGGAGCAAAAATCAAATCAATTGAGGCTTAAATATATAAGACATGTAAAACCAGTTACTCCATTCAGCAGCTTTCTTCAATTTGTATATATCACGTATAAACAAACTCCATTTTTTAAATTTTAGGAGGAATTATAAACATGGACACTTTGTAATATCAAAAGCAATTTCCTCCATCACTTCCTTTCTTTTCTTTTCTTTTTTCTTCTTTTTTTTTTTTTCTTTTTTTTTTTCTTTCTTCTTTTTCTTCTTCTTCTTTTTTTTTTTTTTTTTTTTCATCAATAATGGAACTCACGAATTGAGAATGAGAACATGTTCCATTTCACCAGTTATAGCCAAACCACAAATCTAGACACCCCCATACTTATTTCTTCCATACCCATACATATCATAATGATGAACAAAGCTCCACTAACTTTATGGCTTAGGTAAAGACATTGTTTTTCGGGTTTAAGGCTTGGAATGTGGGTTCATAATAAACGATAAAGCTCAAAGGGGTTCAACAAAGGAAAAATTAATTACAAGGTAGGCTATTTGGCTTCATGTAGTTTATAACAAAGAGGGCCTTAATCATGTTCATGCATGCACGCGTCAGTATGATCTTGAAGAGAATC
This sequence comes from Alnus glutinosa, assembly GCF_958979055.1. NCBI lineage: Eukaryota > Viridiplantae > Streptophyta > Magnoliopsida > Fagales > Betulaceae > Alnus > Alnus glutinosa. Next base: position 14,267,032 of record NC_084888.1, on the reverse strand, counting down.
GAGGCAAGTTCTGGAGAAACAAATCCATGAAAGAATATCACACATGAAAGAAAATAGTGAGACTAATATGGATGTATCAGTCTAAAGGCTCAAAATCTCACCGGCTTTTGTCTACCAAATTTAGTCACAACCATCTCAAGGAAAATAATCAAACTAAATAATTCTAAGTCGAAAGATTACTATTCAATCATGTTATGAATTTTTCAAGCTTAATTGAATCTTGCTCATGGCATACACAACCAAAAATTATTGAAAACCACAAAAAAAAAAAAAAAAAAACAAAAAGCAATTTTTTTTTTTTTTGAAGATAAAAACAAAAAAAGAAAACAAATTAAAACACAACCTAAATCTCAAACATAACATAAATATAAATGTGAGAATAAGAAAACAAACTCCCCTTTGGGTTGCCTCCCAAGTAGCGCCTTTGTTTATTGTCGTTGGCTCGACTCAAGTCTTCAAATCAGGGGCGACAAGCTCTTTTAAAGTTTGATTTACAGCCTTGGTTTCCTCTTTTTTTAAATCACGATCACTATCGAATAGGAAATCAAGAGCCAGATCGTTCTCTTCCAGAATTTCTACGAGCTTCCCTGCAAAAAGTTCTTTATATCACCTTGATTAGAAAATTGAGTTGCAGTTATAAACAATCAAGGAAACTTTTATAAACCATGAAAAACAAATTAGGAAAAGTCTAAAAATAACTGCTGAAAACAAAAGCTTTTATTTTATTTTTATTTTTTTTGTGGTTTTCAATAATTTTTTGTTGTGTATGCCATGAGCAAGATTCAATTAAGCTTGAAAAATTCATAACATGATTGAATAGTAATCTTTCGACTTAGAATTATTTAGTTTGATTATTTTCCTTGAGATGGTTGTGACTAAATTTGGTAGACAAAAGCCGGTGAGATTTTGAGCCTTTAGACTGACACATCCATATCAGTCTCACTATTTTCTTTTATGTATGATATTCTTTCATGGATTTGTTTCTCTTCAAGATCATACTGACACGTGCATGCATGAACATGATTAAGGCCCTCTTTGTTATAAAGCTACATAAAGCCAAATAGCCTACCTTGTAATTAATTTTTCCCTTAGTTGAACCCCTTTGAGCTTTATCGTTTATTATGAACCCACATTACAAGCTTTAAACCCGAAAAACAATGTCTTTACCTAAGCCATAAAGTTAATGGAGCTTTGTTCATCATTATGATATGTACGGGTGTGCAAGAAATAAGTGTGGGGGTGTCTGGATTTGTGGTTTGGCTATGACTGGTGAAATGGAACATGTTCTCATTCTCAATTCATGAGTTTCATTATTGATGAAAAAAGAAAAAAAAAAAAAAAAAAAAAAGAAGAAGAAGAAGAGAAGACAAATGAAAGTAGAGGGGGGGGGGGGGGGGGGGGGAAGAAGAAGAAGAAAAAGAGAGAGAGAGAAAAAGAAAAGAAAAGAAAGGAAGTGATGGAGGAAATTACTTTTGATATTACAAACTGTCCATGTTTATAATTCCTCCTAAAAAGGGAGCTTGTTTATACATGAAATATACAAATTGAAGAAAGCTGCTGAATGGAGTAACTGGTTTTACATGTCATATATATTCGAGCCTGAATTGATTTGATTTTTGCTCCACTAGTTTCAATGGCTTTTGAGCTACACTCCCAAATATTTCCTACCTTGATCCTAAACCCCATTACAACCCTTGAAAAGTCCTTATGATTCATGTTATGCATGTGGTCCCCGTGGTGGAGAATGAGAAGATATGCAAGCCTATGGTGGATCATTTCCATTGGAATGAATTTGAGTGAAACACATACCCTTCAAACACATGAGAGTTGAGTGTTTATTTCTGTAAGGGTCTACATTTTTAGTCTACTCCATCTTCAAGTGAAAATGCTTGCTAAGTAATTTTAAGCTGTTTTAAAATGTTTGTTCATGATATGTTCTGAATTGTGAAGAGCTTGGTTGTTCCTTTTTTATGGCATTACAACCTTGGTTTTCTTAGGAAGGTGAATTTGAGTTTTGTTCGAGGACGAGCAAAGGTTAAGTGTGGGGAATTTGATGAGAATGTAAAATGTGTTATTTTTCCCCTTAATATTTAATCTCTTATACTTATTTAATGCCTAAATGTACTCATTATTCTTATATTTTGATTTAGGATGCAAATTGAGGCATTAAATGCAAAACAAAGCTAATTGGGCGATTTTGAACAGATTTGATATCAGTTCGTAATATGGGTATAACTCTCTTATAAAAGCTCCGATTGAGATGATTCAAGATGCTGTGAAACGCCAAGAAAAAGATCTACAACTTTTATGTTTTGCGTTTTGAGAGATACCGGATGAATCAAGGTAGAAATTGGGCTTGAAGTTGACGTTCTGATGCGATTTATTTTAGGAAGTTTTCAGATATGGAAATTTCTTTACTTTGAGCCTTTTCATAATCATCCAATCAATTCCAGCCAAGCCAAGCAATAAATAAAAAGTTAAAGCAAAAGGAAGAAAAGGAGAGAAAAGATGCGTGGAGGACCATGGAAACAAAGAAGAGATTTGTGGGGACCACATGGAAGAAGACAACATGAAAGGAGCATCTCTTTCCATGACAAGGCAAATTGATTTTCTCTCCATACTTGGCTGATTTGTGGGGACAGGAACAAGGAAAGAATCAATAAAGCATATGGCAACAAAAGTCCCCATTGAAATCATCACCTTCCTAGTTATCCTAGCCTTTATTTTATGTTTAATATTTTCCTTAATTAGTAGATTTGTGTATTGTTATTTTAGGATAGTATTTACAATATCTTTCTTTAGGAGATTTCCTAGGTTTCTAGCATATGGGATGAAACATGTATAAAAGGGGGGAACCATGACACCACACACCTTCTACCTTACCTCTTCTATCTTCTTCCATCTTCTATCTTCCATTTTCTCCCCTCTTCTCTAAACTTTGGTCGAAGGAAACGGAAGCCTTGGAATCAATAAAACTGTGAGATCTAATTTGTTTTCATTGTTCGATTTATGCTTTGAGTATCAGATGTTCTTCTATACTTATTTTTATGATTGTCTCATTTAACGACTAAGATTTAATGATTTGACTGAGTTTCTGCGCTGGCGATCATTAAATCCTAGGAAGTCTACTAGTTTGTTATTCGTTGCAATCTATTGCTGGGTTGGATATCAAATCCGTAATTGTTTGATCCCTACAATCTATGAAGCAACTAAGATTTAATGATTTGCTGCTTCTCAGTGATTATTAAATCTTAGGAAGAACATTTGACGAAATTAAATGCAACCGCTTGTGCTTGTGTTGTTTCGCTTCATCGATCTCTCTAATTCTTAAGGCTGCTACTAGATTAAACCTATAGCGCTTGTCTTAGGTTGTTTAGTAGTTAGGGTTAATTAGAGTGCTTGTCTTCTAATTAACTACGACTAAGGATAGATAGGAAAACAGTTCCAACGGTGAATATTCAAGTATGAATTGATATATATTTGCATCGATGATCAGTTGCCAGATTCCGACGGTGGAAGTTGACTAAGACCAATGTTTGTTCTTTTCCTTTATATTTTTATTTTACTTCTTATTTTTATTGCCGTACTCAAACCCCCCCCCCCCCCCCCCCCCCAATCCTTGATCACTTAGCATAAAACTCGACTAATCACTCTTCGTGGGATCAACCCTTACTTGCACTACTACATTTATATTTTTAGAAGTAAGGTTTTATTTTTGGGTGCTCGCGACAGCACGCCAAATTTTGGCGCCGTTGCATGTTGTCTTCTTCCACGTGGTCCCCACAAATCTCTTCTTTAATTCCATGGTCATCCACGCATCTTTTCTCTCCTTTTCTTCCTTTTGCTTTAACTTTTTATTTATTTGCTTGGCTTGGCTAGAATTGATTGGATGATTATGAAAAGGCTCAAAGTAAAGAAATTTCCATATCTGAAAACTTCCTAAAATAAATCGCATCAGATCCACATCAGAATGTCAACTTCAAGCCCAATTTCGACCTTGATTCATCTGGTATCTCTCAAAACGCAAAACATAAAAGTTGTAGATATTTTTCTTGGCGTTCCACAGCATCTTGAATCATCTCAATCAGAGATTTTATGAGATAGTTATGTCCAGATTACGAACTGATGTCAAATCTGTCCAAAATCGCCCAATTAGCTTTGTTTTGCATTTAATGCCTCAATTTGCATCCTAAATCAAAATATAAGAATAATGAGTACATTTAGGTATTAAATAAGTATAAGAGATTAAATATTAAGGGGAAAAGTACGACATTGGCAACAGCGCCAAAATTTGGCGTGCGACAGCGAGCACCCAAAAATAAAAACATTACTTCTAAAATATATGTAGTAGTGCAAGTAAGGGTCGATCCCACGAAGAGTGATTAGTCGAGTTTTACGCTAACTGATCAAGGATGGGAGGGGGGTTTTGAGTATGACAATAAAAATAATAAGTAAAATAAAAATATAAAGGAAAAGAACAACCATTGGTCTTAGTCAACTTCCACCGTCAAAATCTGGCAACTGATCATCGATGCAAATATATATCAATTCATACTTGAATATTCACCGTTGGAACTGTTTTCCTATCTCTCCTTAGTCGTAGTTAATTAGAAGACAAGCGCTCTAATTAACCCTAACTACTAAACAACCTAAGACAAGCGCTATAGGTTTAATCTAGTAGCAGCTTTAAGAATTAGAGAGATCGATGAAGTGAAACAACACAAGCACAAGCGGTTGCATTTTATTTCGTCAAATGTTCTTCCTAAGATTTAATAATCAATGAGAAGCAGCAAATCATTAAATCTTAGTTGCTTCATAGATTGGAGGGATCAAACAATTACGGATTTGATGTCCAACCCAGCAATAGATTGCAACGAATAACAAACTAGTAGACTTCCTAGGATTTAATGATCGCCAGCGCAGAAACTCAGTCAAATCATTAAATAAACTAGTTGGCTACTAGTGGGCTTCCTAGGATTTAATGATCGCCAGCGCAGAAACTCAGTCAAATCATTAAATAAACTAGTTGGCCTCCTAGGATTTAATGATCGCCAGCGCAGAAACTCAGTCAAATCATTAAATCTTAGTTGTTAAACGAGACAATCATAAAAATAAGTATAGAAGAACATCTGATACTCAAAGCATAAATTGAACAATAAAAACAAATTAGATCTCACAGTTTTATTGATTCCGAGGCTTCCGTTTCCTTCGACCAAAGTTTAGAGAAGAGGGGAGAAGATGGAAGAAGATAGAAGAGGTAAGGTAGAAGGTGTGTTGTCTTTTGGTCTCATGGTTCCCCCCTTTTATACACGTTTCAGCCCATATGCTAGAAGCCTAGGAAATCTCCTAAAGAAAGATATTGTAAATACTATCCTAAAATAACAATACACAAATCTACTAATTAAGGAAAATATTAAACATAAAATAAAGGCTAGGATAACTAGGAAGGTGATGATTTCAATGGGGACTTTTGTTGCCATATGCTTTATTGATTCTTTCCTTGTTCCTGTCCCCACAAATCAGCCAAGTATGGAGAGAAAATCAATTTGTCTTGTCATGGAAAGAGATGCTCATTTCATGTTGTCTTCTTCCACGTGGTCCCCACAAATCTCTTCTTTAATTCCATGATCCTCCACGCATCTTTTCTCTCCTTTTCTTCCTTTTGCTTTAACTTTTTATTTATTGCTTGGCCTGGCTGGAATTGATTGGATGATTATGAAAAGGCTCAAAGTAAAGAAATTTCCATATCTGAAAACTTCCTAAAATAAATCGCATCAGATCCACATCAGAACGTCAACTTCAAGCTCGATTTCGACCTTGATTCATCTGGTATCTCTCAAAACGCAAAACATAAAAGTTGTAGATCTTTTTCTTGGCGTTCCACAGCATCTTGAATCATCTCAATCGGAGCTTTATGAGAGAGTTATGCCCAGATTACGAACTGATGTCAAATCTGTCCAAAATCGCCCAATTAGCTTTGTTTTGTATTTAATGCCTCAATTTGCATCCTAAATCAAAATATAAGAATAATGAGTACATTTAGGCATTAAATAAGTATAAGAGATTAAATATTAAGGGGAAAAATACGACATTTTACATTCTCATCATTTCACAGCTTTAGAGTAACGCGCCGCTACGCGCGTGCCATTATATTATATTGCATTGGTGTGGACGGGTCGTTACAATAAGCGTTGAATGTTGCACATTCAAGCTCCTTAACTTGCATATATCAATTCCTTAACATTGTTATTTGTTTGATTTTATATTGTTTTATTGTTTTCAGGTTTTAAATAAACATACAATTAAACCATTATTACTTTGAAAGGGTTACAATGATTTATCTTGTTGTTTTTCAATTTTATTTCTTATTTTGTATTGCTAAAGGACTAGCAAAATGTAAGTTTGGAGATGTGATAAGCGTTGAATGTTGCACATTCAAGCTCCTTAACTTACATATATCAATTCCTTAGCATTGTTATTTATTTGATTTTGTGTTATTTTATTGTTTTCATGTTTTAAATAAACATGCAATTAATTCCATTGATTTTGGGCTTAAAGCACACTTTGAGAAGACCTAGAAGATATGTTTAAGCTTAATCAATCATAATAGAAGATCTATATGATGTGGTTAAGTTTAATCATATCAAGAAAATGATTAAATCGGAATTTTTCCAATAACAGTCAAAATCGAATTGGATTCAAATTTGGATTCTACACATGTCTCAGTATTTTGATCATAACTTTCTGCTCAAGTTTTAGATTGTAATAAAATTGAAGGCGTTAGAAAGCTAATAAAAATTGAAATAAATATGTCAGAAATAAATTTTTCCAAATTCTGACATTTTCTATGCCAAAATCGTAACACAATAAAAGACTGCAAATCTAGACAAATTTGGAATAGAAAACGTCAGAATTAGGAAAAACATCTTTTTGACATATTTGTTTCATTTTTTATTAGCTTTTCAACACAACCAATTTAATTGCAATCTGAAACTTGAGCAGAAAGTTATGATCAAAATACTGAGATGTGTACAGAATCCAAATTTGAATCCAATCCGATTTTAACTCTTATTGGAGAAATTTCGATTTAATCATTTCCTTGATTTGATTAAATTTAACCAAATCATATAGGTCTTCTATTATGATTGTTTAAGCTTAAACATATCTTCTAGGTCTTCTCAAAGTATGCTTTAAGCCCAAAATCAATGGAATTAATTGCATGTTATTTAAAACTTGAAAACAATAAAACAACACAAAATCAAACAAATAACAATGCTAAGGAATTGATATATACAAGTTAAGGAGCTTGAATGTGCAACATTCAACGCTTATCAGAAGCCTTACTTGCTAATAAGACCTGGGCCTTTTATCCTTACCATTTGCATAGACATGTCATTATAAACAAGTGGGTATACAAAATCAAACAACTTGTTGATAGCTCAATTGACAGATTTAAAGCTCACCTAGTTGCCAAAGGATTTGAGCAGAAAAATGGGGTGGACTACTCTGAGACATTTAGCCAGTTATTAAATCCTCAACTGTCCTAATTGTACTAGCATTGGTTGTCCACTTTGATTGGCCCATCAAACAGCTCTATATCTCCAATGCCTTCTTGCATGGCACCTTGATGGAAGAGGTCTACATGGAGCAACCTCAGGGATTTCGTGATGCTACTCATCCTGATTTTGTGTGTAAATCACACAAGTCCATTTATGGACTCAAACAGGCTCCCCGAGCCTGGTTCCACTGCCTCTCTACTACTCTCCTGGAGCTTGGATTCATTCCCTCTCTTGTTGATTCCTCAATCTTTCTTTTTATACACGATGACATTAAAAAAATTTTGTTGGTTTATGTCGATGACATCCTTGTCACAGGTAATAGACCCTCAGTCATTCAGTCTCTCACTCTCATGCTGCAAACTCAGTTCCCAATCAAAGACCTTGGCAACATTGGTTTCTTCCTTGGCATCAAGGCCACCTGCACTGCTGATTCTCTCCACTTATCTCGGGCCAAGTATATTGCAGACTTGCTGCATCGCACCCACATGTTAGGAGCCAAGCCCAATGCCTCTCCCTGCTCCTCTGCGACCAAGCTGTCCAAATTTGATGGTGATCTGCTCCTGCTCCCTGACCCAACCGAGTATAGGCAAGTGGTGGGAGCTCTCCAGTATTGTACCCTTACACGACCTGACATCTCCTTCTCAGTCAATCAATTGTGCCAACATATGCACAATCCTTCCTCTACACATTGGTCAGCTGCGAAACGTGTACTCAGATATTTGAAATGTACTCCTGAACATGGCCTTCTGCTTTCCAAGGGATCCCTGCATCTCCAATCCTTTTATGACTCGGATTGGGCTGGCAATTCTGATGATCGATGATCCACCTGTAGTTTTTGTAACTTTCTTGGTAATAGCTAAATCTATGGAGTGCCAAGAAATAGAGCGTTGTCTCTTAGTCCAATATCGAGGTAGAGTATCGATCCTTGGCTCTCACTACAGCTGAGCTTTTCTAGATCCACATGTTGTTCAAATAATTACGCGTGTACCTCCCTACTCCTCCTATATTATGGTGTGACAGCGTGAGCGCCCTTGCCCTGGCCTCATACCCTGTGTATCATGCCCGCACCAAGCACATTAAAGTAGATTACCACCTCATTCTTGAAAAGGTTCTCAACGGTGATATTGTGCTCAAATTTATCTCCACTATAGACCAACCTGCTGACATCTTCACTAAAGACTTATCATCAGCTCACTTTGCTCAACTGCGTGCCAACCTCAGGGTTCTTCCCTTCTCCCTTCCCTTGTGAGGGAATGTTAGAGTTTCCCTTGTAGATGCCCATACTGCTGCAAATCCCATGAACCCAATCACAAGTTATGCCCATACTACAAATCCTATGAATCACACTACAAGTCACCACACTACAAGTCATTCCCATACTACAAGCCATACTGCATATCCCATGGTTCACAAAATACAGCAGTGATAGGAACACCTCACCTCTATAATCAACACTATTATTTTACTCATGTACACCTCTATATATAAGGTGTGTTGCACACCTATGTATAATTTAAGCAAACCCTTCATACTGTTTAGATTGTTTTCAGTTTTGTGATAATCAAATAGCTATTCAAATATCCACTAATCTAGTTTTTCATGAATTTACTAAGCATAAATGTTGAAGTAGAATGCCATTTTGTTCATGATAATTTAGTCAATAAAAAGATCGTTATTCCTTATGTGAAGTCAGAAGATCAATTGGCAGTGTTATTCATCAAAGCTCTTGGTCATGGATGAGTTTGCATATATTTGCTCCAAGTTGGGATGATATGATATAGATTCTCTAACTTGAAGGATAGTGTTAGAATAGTAGTTTAATCTTTTATATATATATATATATGATTGTTTTAGTGGTCTATCTCGTTTAGGAGTTTGATAAAATGTATCTTGCTGATAGACTTTGTGTTCATGTTGAAATGTAATCTCCTTCCTAAAAATAATAAATGAAAGTGTGGGTATCTGATAAGAAATAAGCCCACAATTTATTTTCTCAACAATACTAATTAATTGGCATCTTGATCGACTGAATCGAATATTATGAAACATGCGCGCCTTATATATATAATTATAAGAAGTAAACAGTTTTTCATGAAAACTTGTTCTAGTAAGCTATAGACTTATATCTCCAGAATTCCATGTCAATCTAATATTATTCACCTTGAAGTATCTTGCAAATAGAGCAACATAGAAAAAAGAAAAAGAAAAAAGTATTGTAAAAATATGATGAAAAATGTAGATAATTTCTGGCTTTGTCAGTTCAAACTACAGAAATTAATCCGTTTGACGATATCTCATATATAGCATGCGTTGTACTGTGTCCACAGATACAAGCGTGAAAAAAAGGGGAAGCACCGTCAAACAAAAAGAGGCACTATCTGAAGAGGCACCATTAAAAAGTTTTCTTGATGTTTTGGTAATCCAATCCCAACTATGTGATGAGTTTCTTAAACCCAAAGCATAAACACTTGAATCTGCAAAGTTATTATAGCATGAAGTTAGAGATCGATGTTCCAATTAATGGCAAGTAATTAAATGCTTAACAAAATAAAACTGTTTTTATTCAAGTGAAGCTAAAATAGTGTCTTCTTACCTTGAATTTATTGAAATGATAGGACAGATAGAAGCTAGGCAGAGTTATATCTCTAGAACAATATCTGCAACCAATGAACATATATCTCATCAATGCCACATTTTTTGTGCGCATGTTCTTTTTGTGTGTTTTGAAAAGCTTTTGGGTCTGAATTTATGCAAATTAACTAAAAGTGGTATATCCTTACATTCAGAATCTGTCTTAACCCATTTGCATCCGCCATTGCTCTTCTCCTGCCTTTCATCATCATTTTCCCTCTTCAGCATCTCTTTGTCCTCTATATATCTCTTCATTGATGATGGCCGAGAATAATTTTGAGGGTCGTTCATCTTCTTGTGAAGCATTATTCTCAAAAGCTGCAAGTCAACATGATGACAAATTAAGAAGGATGGATTAGAGAAAAAATTCACAAATTAAAAGGGTGTATATATATATATATATATATATACCTTCTCCATTGTTGACTCTTGAAGTGTATCTCTTAAACTGGGTGCTGGCGTGAACCCACTTGAACAAATAAACATCTTCTTGAGAAGGAAAGATATTGATTTCTTCCCAATGGCTTTCTTGTTATTGTCTGAGCAAATGTCTTTACATTTACCAAGTATGACACTGATTGTACGGTCGATATCTTCATCTCTATGGTCGTCGGAATCGCTGCAAAGTGCATTGCTAATTCTTCGATCAACCTCCAAGCTTGACGGGCAATTAAGGAATCTATCCAACGGAAGATCAGCAATACTTTCCTTAATCTCCACGTTTGGTTTACGTGACAAGAGCTTTGTCAACTCCTTTTGTAGCTTTCCAACTTCTTCTGGAGTAAAATCTAATATTTCTCTCGATGAAGATGGATCGTCTTGAGTATTTTGGCTTTTTGGATTTTGATCTTTCAAATCATTGTTTCCAAAAGTTCCAATTGCTAGCAAGCCATGAGGCCAGTCATTGAATTCTTCACGAGGCTCTTGTTTCACATGATGATCTACACGTTCAATATTAGAATGAGATCATTTTTACTGATCATGGTCAAGGATCATTTAATTTTATCAGATAAGACCAAGAAAATCACTAAATATGCACACACACACAAAAAAAAAAAAAAAAAAAATGTAAAATGTAGCAATTAAATAGGAATTTGTATAGACAAAAAGGGTATCCTTGCAATTCCCTGGAAAATCTTATTATCATGTAGGGTAATTTTTTAAGGGTCTAGATTTAATTTTACTTTCTCTATCTTTCTCATGAAACACTTAAAATTAAATATGGACTCTTAACAAAATTACAGTACAACTGCTGTAATTTTATTTTTTTATTTTTTTAACCGCACGTAAATCAAATCCCAATTTTAAAAACGGTGTTATGTTACAAGTAAAGAGCTGACCATGGGTTTACATGATCTAAAAGCGGCCCAGGTTATTCCTTGGGCTTAGATCTCTCAAAATTTAAAAAACTCTGTTAAAAAAATAATATTTTTATTATAAGGTGAATTTCAAATATATATATATATATATATATATATATATATTTCCCCCAAAAAAAAAAAATATAATTTTTTTATCCACATCAAAATTTCTGATTCCACTCCTAATCCAAGGGCTACTATTATTTGATCAGAAGTCAAGAGAAAAGATTTGCAGTTCCTATTAAGAGGACAGGACGGACAAAACGGTCCAAACTGATGATCACATGTCAAGCACGTTTGGAAGTGTCTTTCAGATGGTAGACTACATGTTTTCCTCAAAGAACAAACTATTTTTTATTTTTTTATTTTTTGTGAAGCCCATGGGATCTGATAATTAATTACGACTCACCGGAATGGCAAATATGATAAGATAAAGAATATATATATATATTTGGAAGATTTTTATAGCAAATCACACGGTATGGACATTTTTATTTTTGAAAAATGCTATGATATTTACAATTTTTATTACAAGTTCATTTAAAAGCTGAAGTGGTAATTCATAATTAATAAAACAATTAAGAGAAATTAATAAATTAAATTTTTTGCTTAATTAATTATGAACTGTCACGATCGACATCTCGTAAATAACTTTTTAGCCCAACTGAATTTTTTCATAAACAATGAGCTGAGGTAGCTTAACCTTGAGGCAAATGACATAAAATTTGATGCAAACTTTACGTCGACATCTTTGACCCAAGTGTCTCCTATTCTGATCGATTAATGCTCCTTGAATTGACTATTTTATTTATTGTTAAGTACTTAATCAAAGCATAGATTTGACTTGGTTTAGAACTTGAGTCGTTGACTTAAAATCTTGTTCCGATCGACTAGCTTCTTATATATATATATTGACTATCTTTTTGCGTCGTGATTAAATTTTAATCAATTTTGATGTAGATCAAATCCACACTTAGATTCGGATCCAGATCCGACCCATTAACATGTACACGTTCTCACCCACAACAAAAGGTAATTACTTTTTCATGCATGCTGAATTGGATGAATCATGATCAAATCAAATACAGATCGAGAGTGGATCTGAATCCTAATCCTAACCCTAATCCGGATAGCTTGATCATAACGAAACATTTTGTATGAGGAAGTAAATTATAAGAATGTAAATTAACACAAAGCCATTGATGGATCGAGAAGGAAAAAGCTTACGAGTGGCTGAAGCTGTTTGTGCTCTTTTGCTTCCTTGTTTCCCGACGTTAAGCTTATTTTGCATCCAACTAAAAAGCTGCAGCAATGGTCAAACAAATGAAATCTATCAGTTTAAGAAGAATAATCTCTATTCATTTTACGTGGGTGTGAGCTAAATCAACTGCACTAATTAACCAACCATTCTATATTTCTGTGTTTCTCTCATGCAGAGACAAACTTAATTACCTTCATTTTCGCAACAGATCGAATAGTGAGCTCTTTGAAAACTGAGGTGCTCAAGGCTAATCTTAAAAGGCAATGAGAATGGAGCTTTGGGAGTTTAAAAAAATTGAAGATGGGGTTTTGCTGAATTTGATGGGCAAGCTGATCGAGAGAGTCTATTTTCGATTGGTTCGAGTTCCCAAGAGACGGTTTTTTAATTACCACTCTATACCTTTGTGTTGAAACTTTCTTCTCTAATATATATAAAGCCCATAGCCCCCACGAGCATAAAGACATTCTCTTCCAATTTATAATGCATGTGTACACGTATAAAATATACGGCTGATCATGGACGAGGATTAATCTGGAGCATCTTCTGTATGTACCTAGGAGCTAGCCCTTGTGTCACCACTCGATCTCATCCATTAGATCATAAAGTACTGGCCGGATCGGAGTTATTGGGACATTTTTCAAGAAAAATCAATCTCAATACATCTGTTATCGAAAGGTGATTGGGGTGACACGAGGGGTGCCAAAAATGGTGGTACAAAACTTCCTCGACGACCACTAGTTTTAATGTTATATATTTCTGTGCTTCTCACTGTTTGCTTTAATTTTTAATACGTTACATAAGTTTTTCACGACTCTTCTTCCTCGACCTTTTACCGCATAAACTTGCATTGGCCGTACCGTGAGTCATCTCACTTCACTTCTCTCTATGATATATGCTCAATTAACACATGTAGTAGTACGTACTCTCTCGTTAGTTAATTTGCTTAGAAGAAAATTAATAATATGTGGAGTAATGGGCAGGATGGGCAACAACGACTCGGAATTAAGCAGAATAAACTAAATTATAGAAGAAATCAATTTGAATAAAGTAAAGGGTACGGTGTAAAGGTATGGATGGGGTCATGCACAGGGCTAACAGGGAGGAACGCCTGAGCAAAAAAATTTAATGTTCGCATAGAAATGTCCCTCACTGACCGAACCGGCTACTGAATTTCAACCGCCCCGACCAGTTGTAGGGCACGTTCAATCCTTCTGAACCGGGGCCTTTAATCTTATGAATTCGAAGAACTTTTGTCACAAAGATAAAGAGGAATCTGATGCGATCATGTCTTTTTTCTTTCATTTTAAACCAAAATATTTACATTAATTGCTTTGGGGTATTGATAATTGATTTTCCAAAACCTCATGTAATTTCCTGGAATTAAACTATGTAAACACATGTACATGGCGGCTTAGTATTGGAGTACACGTAATAAGATACGTTATCGTCCCGAGAGATTAATGTTGTATTCATATATATTATTCATGACCATATATGCACCGTCACAGAAAATACAGCAAACCCAAGTAATTAAGTTTCTTGACAAATCTTGTTGAAACATAGACAGATCTAAGTGGACGGATCTCTCTTTACAAGAGAACCAGGAGATTTTGAGGAACTACAATTTTGAGCAGAAAAGTCTCATTTTTAAGCTTTTCAAAATGTGGTTTTGATGAGCTTTTTCAGAGTATAAGTTGTTTTATCAAACCAACCCATTTTTGCTTGGCACAACTTTTTATATATATACTAAAAGAAATTTTTAAGTACTTAAACACAATCTCAAATAGGTTCTGAGATGGCACGAGCAGTCATGCCAACTACCATGTGGACGGCGCTCAAATTCAACTATGTACACCGAGAAAAGTAATTATTGTCTTGATATGAACCGTACTAATTAATATTAAAGCTTCTAAGAAACTCATAAACATGGACTACATACATGATACAACCACCACTAAACTTGACTAGAAAACCAGCTAAAATCTTCTCTACCTGCGTAAGTTCAACTCAATGCTAATTAATTACTAGACAATACCCTCTTTTCAAGGGCTAACCTTCAAAGTTTGGTGCCATATGCCACCAAAAGCGTATATATCTCCCAATTTGTGTAACATCCACTCATGTAAGCAACTAACTAAAATTTCGTTCATTGCACACTTGTTATTGGACTACCTTGTTGAAACACCAATCCAAATTAAGGGTTTAGTGAGAACAAGAAAGCAAGTTATACCTTCCCAAGGACTTAGGGCATGCACATGGTAATTGACCAAAAAAAAAGTCATTGTTTGAGAAAACTGTTTTTTTTAAAAAAAATAAAAATAAAAAAATAAAAACATCAACAAATAATTCAAAACACAAAACAGTCATAAAAATTACAAACTGCTTTTACCTTTATCTGATGTCAAAACATTTTTTAAAAAAAAAATACAAAAAACACTTTGTAAAAAGCATTATCAAATCTCAATATTTAAAATAAAAAATAAAAAATAAAAAAAATACAAAGAACACTTTGTAAAAAGCATTATCAAATCTCAATATTAATTTACCATGGGCACCACCGCCAAATCACGTGGGTCCCTGCCATACATGCTTTGAATGGGGGTATCAAACGGCGCAAGTGGGCTAGGTTATGCTAAGAAGAAGAAGAAGAAAAAAAAATAGTGGATTAGGTTATGGCAGTTGGCTACGTGTCACGACAAAGTGACTCCCATCATCTTATGTCGGACCTACACGTGTACCAAAGGGGTCGGGTTGACTTCTACAGCGATCAGGATTATTCTCTAGTACCCAAACACCCGATTGGTCTGTAATGCACCCTTTTCCCGTATGGGGCCCCACATATATGCAGCTACAACAACCATCTAGCTCTTAGATTTCTGCATCTAACTCTCTCTTCAACATAAGTGCCACCTTTTTTGTTTTTAATTCAATTTTCTGCTTTCAAGATTCCCTCTCCATCGCTCAAGCATGATTGGACTATTCTATTATAAATAGTATCTTAGGCAAACCATGATAATTAAAATGAGCATAAGCACATTTTACTTGGTTAATTGTTCTGCTTCATCACTCTCATCGCAGAAAATACCAAAAAACAAAGGTTTCGTACAGAAAGAATTTACCCACTGGTGTGGACTGTGGACCACTTAAACAATTAGCGGACATGCAAAAAAGCGCCGCCTCCAAGCAAGGTAAGCCACGCAAATATGTTTTCACATGTAATTGGGGGATTAAGGATGTTTAACAACTCAATGAGCTACGTGTAAATATGTGACAACGCAACTCTGATCAAATTATCAGAAAAGATATCCTAAATACCTAACGTCATTGGGCTCGTCACGGCAATCTTAAAAGTTTTTCTTCTTTTTTTTCTTTTTTCTTTTTTTCAGAATTGAAAACTCCTCGAGATGGAGGTGAAAAGAGTCCAAAAGAAATAAAGAATGGTCACTCCCACCAAGATGCAACTTTTGAGGAAAAAAGAATAGAAGCCATGTGAATTACCGCATCTACTAGATGTCTAGGGTTTAGGAATCAAAGAAGCGATGGGGTAGACTTACCATTTCTGGAATGTGGTACACTTCAATTTCCTTAGATAAACTAAAGATCTTGTATGATGTGGACCTCTATCTTCCATGAACGTGGTGGCCATCATGGTTTGACTAGCTCACCTTTCATTGGATCTTCAGCAAATTAATAATAATTAAGTATCTTGCATTAAGGTTAAGCAAATGTTTCGTCTTGCAACCAGGTCCTTCAAAACCTCAAAAATCAGCATAATAATATCTTACCAACATGTGAATAATAAATTATGGCCTCTCTGTCTCTCAAACACAAAGAGAAAGCCACCATTCTTGGCCACGAATTAGGAACTTGTTATCCTTTCTTTCATTGAGCGGGCAATCCTGTATTAATCATCAATCTACGCTGTATTTTTTGAAATCTCACACGTACAGCTGTGATAATGCCCATAGCCAGTAGCTTTTGAACTACACTCTCTCCACAATATAAATTCAAGCAACTTCCAAGACTAATGGCACATTTAATTATAGATATGGTGTAGCATAAATTATCATTAGATTTTGGATGGATTACTATTAAATTTTGAATCCAACATGTCAAAAAGTGTATACTAGACATTTTTCTTAATTCTACAGTCTCTAAACCAAAAGAAAAGAACCAAAAAAATGAAGCAATCACAATACCGTTTAAGCCCTATATGGATTAGGAAAATGCTAAAGATACTATCCTTTTTACTACAATGCTTCTACACACTGACATGGCATCATCCTACATGGAAACTACTACAACAACTTAACATTTTCATTTTCACGATAGTTTTTTTATTAACAAAATTAGGTATTAAAAAAATTGAAGAAAAAAAAAAAACAAAAACCCAAACGCCCCCTTCTCTGTATCTTCATCTCCCCAAATCCCAACCCCCAACAAATCAAAATTTACCTTTACTTCTGAGGCAGTTGTTTGATGAAGAATGGACCATCTACATAATAAACATCAGGAGGGGGGAGAAAAACTATGAGAAGCCCCAAGTTGTTGAACATGCCAGAAAGAAGAGTCTAAAACTTAATCTGAAAAATGGAACAGCCCACATGGCATAGCGTACCAAAACAAAATAAAAATGATTAAATGCACATTCTTGGAGGTTGCAGCCCAACAATGGAGCTATGAAAAGCTAATGAACAAGCAGATAGTACATTAATTACAATGCCTATATTTTACAGCATAAGATTGTAATATTAACAAGCGCGCAAATTTTTTCTTTCCTCTACTCTTTTTCTCTTGAAGGGGGCAGGGGAGGGGAGCTGTAATAGTTAAAGTAGTTTTTAGACCCCATTACACAGGGTTGATATAACTAAGACTAGGAAAAAATACACATATCCTCAAATTATCACCTCATTGTCAATATCCCCCTCCCCCAAACTACCATTTGTGTCGATGTTTCCCCTAAACTACCAAAAAAATATCAATGTCAAAAAAATACACATATCCTCAAATTATCACCTCACTGTCAATATCCCCCTCCCCCAAACTACCATTTGTGTCGATGTTTCCCCTGAACTACCAAAAAAATATCAATGTCCCCCCAAAATTATCAAAAAGACAAAAATGACCATAAAGTTTTTCGATATGACAAAAATATACTTAGAAATTCGAACAAAAACAAAATAAAAAACAATTAAAGAAAAAAAAAATAAAATATATATTTAAAATAAAGGAAAAAATAAAAACGTTATTTTTTTGTTTTGGTTTTAGATTTTCTTTTACAATTTTTAGTTTTTTCTTTTATATAATTTTAAGATTTTTTTTAAAAATATATATATATAGATATATGAAGGGTAATTTTGTGATTAGGGTGGACATTGACATTTTTTTGTAATTTAGAGATAACATTGACACAATTGGTAGTTTAAGGGAGCCATTGACAATGAGGTGGTAGTTTAAGTGGTATATGTGTACTTGTCTCAAAACTATAATATTTTAGCACATTGATGATTTTGGAGTGGTAGACACAATAGTTCAACAAGATTACATTTACCTCTATCATATCGAAAGCTGTAAAGGAAATTAGGAATTTCCAAGCCAACCAGCATGCATACAAAGTTAGCTAGATGCATAACCACATGCATGTACAATAAGAGAGACAAATAAGAGTTATCTTGGCTTCTCTCATTACTCTGAGCACTAATAAACCATGCCAACAAGTCAAAGTCCTAGTAATCTCAATCAGTTTAAGTTCCAATAAATGCAGATTCACTGACTATCACATGTCCATGACCGGGCTCTTGAACTTAAATGACTGACTCAATCTCCACCTACCACATTTTCAGATTATGTTCTAAAAAATGAATTGTCAGCATCATATTCTCATATGAGAACTCAACATCACATCTTCTGATTAAAATAAGATCATCTTTTGGCCCAAAAAAATTAAAAAAAAAAACTCCTTAATTGAGATTAACTACCAATCTCCTTTTCTTGTTTGTTTGATTTTTAGCGGATAAGAAACTACTAGATAATTACCAATGAGAACTGAATCAAACTTGGTTACTTATGTACAAGGTACCTCATACCAGGAAAAAAATAATAGTAGCAAATACAGAGTTAGCAATCTGCATCGACTTGCTTTAATTTAGAAGTGCTTGCCCAAATAAAAGTAGAAGCTTGAGGACTGTTATGCCTAGATAGCCAGAACAATGGAATTTATGTATCACCTGACATTTCAAGATTCTTAAAATAACCTATAGATCCCACTGACAAGTCCGTATTTAGTATTTATATCACAAGAACCTAAAAGGTTTCAAAGAGGACTTCTTTACAACTTTTAGCAACAGATGGCTTAACCACCATTAAGGAAATGGCAGTCCAGTTATCTAATTTTGGAAAATTATATAAGACAGAAGAGACTTGTACCAGTTACAGTTCGTCATGTTCAGTAGCTCCTCCACCTGTTAAAAGAAAATACAGCAACCAAAGTAAATACAAAAAAATTCTTTTGAAAGCAAAATGCACTGCAGAAGTATGAAGTATTAGACATTTGTTAACATACACGAGGGTCTTATGGAAGTCAAGGCCTTCTAGTTTCAGTTCACCAAATTGATGTTCATATCCGCACATTGAACCTTCTTCTCTTCCCCATACAAGCAAGACCTAATCATCCATTTCATTGTTGATATCGTACATTGGACATTAAGATTTGGAATCTCAATTTTTAATTGTTGATATCGTACAAGCAAGACCTAATCATCCATTTCATTGTTGATATCGCACATTAAGATTTGGAATGTTAGTTCTACAATATCAATTTTTAATTTGCTCTCGCTTATCTTCAACAAACAAAGCTTCAGAACTGGCAAAAGAAATGGAGCTACCAGAATAAAAAGGAGGGTAAAATGACTGTTATTACGATCAAAGTTCATCATTTGGAATGTTAGTTCTACAATATCAATTTTTAATTTGCTCTCGCTTATCTTCAACAAACAAAGCTTCAGAACTGGGGAAAGAAATGGAGCTACCAGAATAAAAAGGAGGGTAAAATTACTGTTATTACGATCAAAGTTCATCATTTCATATATTCAGATTCACAGATCGACAAAATATCAGCATACGGATCGCATATACAAGTTTGAAGCAAAAGTTAGTCACAATCCGATATCCCATGCTATATCACTCAAAAAGTTGACAAATTTTACATAAGATAACAAGTAAAGAACAGATATTGTCTTTTAGTTTACATACAAGAGCAAAAGCATCCCACCGCATCCAATACTCCAATGCAATGCTCTTTTTCTTTCTTTTTTTTCCTCTTCTGAAGAAACTTATCAGTTCTCTTCATGTACACTGCACAAATTTAGTGAACACATACCTAAACCTTATAAATAAAGATCCCACATCTACTCCCCCCATGGTTAATCATTCCCTCCTAAGAACCCCGGTTCCCTGTATGGGATGACTGCAGTAAACCTGTGGTCTAGTTCCAATTTTTCTTTTTTATCATTAAGTTACACATGCACCCAATATTAAGTTTTAAACACAACCTCATCCTTCACCTTGTTCTTACAAGGGGAAGAAGCGCCAGTTGAGCTAAGGCATACTGGCTTTCATTTCATCACATCATTGTGTGTTGTGGAAAGATGGCAATTGAATATGCACCAAATTTCAAGGGGTAAAGTGTAATTTCACCCTGTGTAAAAAGAATAGATGTCTTTCCATATTGATTGGAAAAAAGAGAATGGGATTTTACCTGCAAACACGTCTTTAAAGAAGAACAAGATTTCTCTTTGAGCTGATTGAGTAGAATCTGAACCATGAACACAATTCTTTTCCGAATCTAGACCACACATTGCTCGGATGCTGGATATAAAAGCAGAACTTATAATTAAGAACCGGCAAAGAACTATATAACCAATGATATCATGACATTTACTAGTTCATTCAATGGACCATATATTTGTAAGACAAGAACGAGAAAGACAGAAAAACAGGTACAAGTACACACATTAAAATGAGAACATACCTGTGAGGATGAGTAATCTTAGCCTTGTGCGCATCAGTTGGCCCAATTAGAGCACGCCAATCAGCAATAGCATTTTCCTTCTCCAAAACCATAACCAACACTGGACCACTGATAAAATTGAGTCAGAGAGAGAGAGCAACCATAGGATGAATCAATCCCATCACAGAAGCAACTTCACCATGCAGAGTAAAGATCAAAGTCAAAACACAATATGATGAGAGCCGTATAGAAACCCAACCTCAATATGATGAGAGCTACATCAATGTTGGTATAAAGGGTATAGAAAGGCAGAGGCAGGGCTCATGACAGGGACTTCTTCTGGATGAAAACTTCAGAAGAACTCAAAAGCCCAAACAAGGATGCTCTTATAAGCTTCAAAAAGTCATGGTACAAAAATGAATAGTTTGATGCATTGGATACACGTACTGCCATCAGTCAACTAATTAGTGAAGACAACAGTTAATGCATAACTATGGTTTTCATAATTTTCAGTGTATCAACCACTTTCATGGGTAAAAAAATTAAAAAATTTAAAAAAAATTTAAAAAAAAAAAAAAGAGAGTACATTTATGCCATATTATCAGCATGGTTGCTTTTGTGCGTTATATAATTAACTATGAAACAGATGTGAAGAAGAAAACTAAGGACAGAAAAATTGAACTTGCTTCAATCCAGCAGTTTCCTAAATAGCAGCAATGCAGACAACTAATATGGAGCTTTCCAAAGAATAAATACCAACACTGGTTAAGCAGTTAAGTTAATCCACTCAAGAACCAATTTCATGAGCTCAATTCTGATTTGAAAAAGATCTGAAGAAGAAAACTAAGGACATAAAAATTGAACTTGCTTAATTCCAGCAGATTACTAAATAGCAGCAATGCAGACAACTAATATGGAGCTTTCCAAAGAATAAATACCAACACTGGTTAAGCAGTTAGGTTAATCCACTCAAGAACCAATTTCATGGGCTCAACTCTGACTTGGGAAAAAAAAAAAAAACTTAATAAAAACAACATGCAACAATCATAAAAATAGAACAGATACCTCGTTATATATTTGACAAGGCTAGAATAGAAGCTCTTTGTAGAATGTTCAGCATAAAAGCTTGCTGCACTGTCCTCATCAAGTTGAACAATCGTTTCCTTGAGAATGCTGAAACCAGACCCCAAAATGGCATTCTTTATCCTATCAGTGTAATTGCCGATCACTCCGTCTGGTTTTATCATAGCCAATGTTTTCTCCATCTGTGTACTTCCATTGCTTGAAGACCTATTTTTCTCCGAGCATCACATAGCAGGCCAGTAAGACACACACACACACAACCAAAAAAAAGAAGAAGAAGAAGAAGAAGAGAAACAAAGAAGTTGAGGAAAATACAAGTAATTCACAATTTTCTTGTAAGAAAAAGTTCAGATGAAGGTAGACACGGAATACTGAATGCTAATTAATCCACATTATATATTCTCTTTCACATTTGTCTTTCAAAAAATAAAAACAAAAAAGAAGAAGAAGTTGAGGAAAATACAAGTCATTCACAATTTTCTGGTAAGAAAAATTTCATATGAAGGTAGACACGGAATACTGAATGCTAATGAATCACAATTATAGCATTTTCACATTTTTCTTTCGTTCTTTGGGGTTCCTTAGCAACTAAACGGAGAAGTACTTAAATTTCTCTATATTGATTGTAAATGACTGAAATTGTTGATATTCTTTCCCTAAGAAGTATCCTGTGCTTTGGTGGTTCATAAATTTTCTTAGATCAATATAACACTTCTGTGCTTATTCTCAAGCTCATGAGCTACAATTTTTTAGCAACCGAACTGAGCATAAAACATCAAACAAAGCAAATTTAAGCCGACTATATACGAACTTTAAGGATGTAAAATTCAAAATGGTATTTTTGTTTCCTTACCCCCGAGCTTTCTCAGCAACCAAGCAAGGCAATTAGTATTAGTTAAAAGAAATTGAAAACCCTAGCTTTGTTTACCTGCAAGAAAAAGGCACAGAGACCAGAAGGAAGAAGAATAGAAATCTCGCAAGGAACGGAACAATGCGAAACGTCATTTGAAGGGTCAAACTGCAACAAAGGAAAAAAATAATAATTAGATAGATTCAATCAAAATACAAAATTAACAATTCCAAAAGTGCTCAAAACTAACGACAATTAATTAACATATTACGACCTTCGTATTCTTAACGCTTTGTTTGTTTGCTATGAAAATGGAGGAAAATAAACGAAAATAGTATAAATGCGCTTACTAAGCCAATTAGTGGTGCTTTTTGATTATCTGGATTAGTTAAGAGGAGTTTTTTTATAATTATCATTAGTTTTGGCTGTTTCTCGCAGTTACTCGGCAACCAAACGGGTAATACCTGCGATTGTGGGGGAGAAAAACCATAAGCAAGAGAACGATAGCTTTTGTCATGCTTAAGAGGAGGGCGGGAAAATGGAATGTGCGTGAGATTTTAGGTGAGAGTTGAGATAATATACGAGGATAGAGAGACAGAGAGAGAAGAAAGTATCTGGGTTGATTAGTAACGATTCAATGAGATTTATTATTTTGAAAAATATGTTACAATTTTATATAATTGTAAATCATCGTGTTAGAACTAAATTTTGAAAAGTGTGTTGAAATATTAAATCTCCAAATTTTATGTAGTTGGAAATTGTGTGGCAGGATATAAGACCTTTTTTGAACAATTATGATATAAATTTGTATAAAGAACTAAAAAAAAAAAAATGTTTTTCTTACATAAAAAAGATTGTGGATCCTAAGGCCTTGTTTGATATGCTGGAATTGAATCAAAATTATTAAAAATTCTGACATAATTTTGTTTTTATTTTTTCTAAAAATAAAAAATAAAAAATAAAAACCAAAAATTTATGAATTGTTGTGAGTGGCCACCCACCCACAAAAGGACTCGAGGGTGGTGTGGCCACCCTCGGTGCCATCAAGGTAGGCCTTGGCCACCTCCGATAGGCACCGAGGGTGTCTGCAGCCACCCCCGACGTGAATCGGAGGCATCGAGCCACCTCTAAATTCACTCGGAGTACCTCAGGGGTCCACCATGGGGTATTCCAAGGGTGGTGCGGCCACATCCGAATTATTCTATGGGTGGCCGGCCACCCACAACAATTCAACCTTTTTTTGTTTTTAATTTTTAATTCTTATTTTTTCAAAAGTTGAAGGGTTAAAATAAAATAAAAAAATGAGATTCATCTCATTTTTTGAAGGAATGAGTATTCTTCTTTGTAAAGGAATGAGAATAACTATTCCTACAAATAGACCTCTACCAAACAAAAGAATAACTATTCTATAGGAATAATCATTCCATTCCAAGGGTTCCGCGAACCAAACGATGCCTAAATCAATAACCTTAAGTTGCTAGTCAGTGATGCCATTTACTATAGGTACCCTAAACCCCTGCAGGCTCGCTTAGGCCCAGCAAAGCCCATTACCATCATGCCAAACAAAGTCCATCTACTCTTAAGTTGGGCTATGCTCGATAGGTTAGCCCTTTCTTGAGAAAATCTCCAATCGATTGTTGCATGCCCAACAAACAATGGCAAAGGGGCCATCGATGAACGATGGGACCACTGTTGTGAGTTTTAATGAGTACTTGCAAGCACACGAATCGTTTGCAATATAGTGTGTGCAAGTGCGAGGTCGAATCCACAGGGAAATGGTTAAAAATTAGTGTCTTGTCTAATCAATCTCATTTTAACCTAGTTCCAAAGGTTTGAGGGTTGAAAAAGAACAAAAACACTTAGCAAAGAGATGAAGTGAAATATGCAAATAAAAAAAGGAACTAAGGCTAAGGAATCTACCAAACCAAATCCAACAACTCACACTCTTGGTTCCCACTTGAACACCCAAAGAACATTAAGTTTTGGATGTCATTCAAATTTCTTAACCACAAACTCTAGAACCATTAAATGAATCCAACTCAAAGATAAATCACAAAGAGTACCCATTTGAAATCAAATCATCCAATGTATGCATTCAATGAACAAATCACAATGGATATCATCATTCAAACCGATAAAACAATGTATTCATCGGTTGAAACACATTAAATGTCATATATCTACCATCAACCACATTCATTGCAAAAGATAAATCATTAAATGAATGGAATTTGAACAACAAATATGATATAGCATTAAATGTGTAAGTAGTATAACAAAAGTGTGAGTGTCATCACTGGAAAGGTTTCATCCTCAACCTTAGTTGAGGTTATTAGCCTTCCATGACTAAGAACACCACAAGAAAATGAAGAGCAAACATGGAAATAAAAGAAAAGCTTTACAAAGAGAAAGTGTCTAAGAACAAAAGCTACTGAGATAAACTACAAAATGCACGAAATTAAACCTATCTACTGTTCTCTGAACTCCCTTAACAAGGAGGCATGGCTATGGCTTTATAGAATGAAATTAGGGGCTAGAAACCCATGTAAAATTACTCCTCTAACCCCCTCTAGGGTTCCTCTCTTGCTAGAGACAACCAAGGTCACGAAACCAGCATGTTCTGCTGCGAAAATCAGAGGGAGAACTGCTTTTTGTCATGGAGACGCTCCTGATTGGGTGTTCTGGCGCGCTTCTGCAAAAGCAAGTTCTAGGAAATTTCAATCGATCGACTTCGGGCGAAATTTCGATCAATTGACTTTTCAGGACTTCCAAATTTTCATGTATTTCCATATGAAATTTTTGTCATTCCTCTCTTATTGACCTATAAAACACAAGAACAAAAAAACTAACAAAAACATCAGAAAATAGCAAGGCTAAAGGTCTAATTAATGTAAATCAAGTGGTTCAAATATACAATATTTGGTACTCATCAACCACTCCGGCAATCATACTAAGGAAAGTGCTTGCAGGCCACCAAGCTTACACTGGATCCCTTTCATCCCAAGTTTATGCCCCAATTAGTCGAGACCATAAAATGAAGGATATCCCTAATTTACCATTTTGCCTATTTAAACTCAACTTAGTAAGGTAAGTGAAAAATTGAATTGACTTCTAAAAATAAAGTGTGTGCATAAGTGTCAACAAAAATTAAAGCACAGTGGAAAGTAAATGACACACAGATTTTTGTTGACGAAGTGGAAACTCAGTTAAGAGAAAAACCACTCCGGGGCAGCCAAACCCAGGAATTTCACTATTCAGAAGACATAGCTAGATACAAGACAATAACACTCACATGTACCGATGCAGTGGTCGTACCTTGATCTCTGACGTGTAACCCAACACGAACGCTTCCCAACCAGGTTCACCTACCTGAAGGGGTCTTCAATGGAACTCCTTACCTTAGAGCCGACCTCTAAGATAGACTTCGGTTTACAGCACAGCACACTTGTAAAACGACTTCAGAGGGATTGATGACTTCTCTAAGCTCTAATGGAATTCACACCGAATTCTTGCAGTTCTCAGTGCTCAGGGGCCTCTATTTATAGGCTGGGAGCTCAAATGAGTGTCAAGCAAAATATACCTGGGCACTGTCCGGACGGTGGACATGGGCCGTCTGGACAGACAACTGTGCGACAAGATTTTCTGAAAATTTCGCGGAGAAATCTTTCCTGTTTAAGGGCATCGTCCGGACAGGATGGCACGTCGTCCGGACGGTCGCACGTCCACTGCAAGTAATTTCCTTATAAGGCTTTCAAGCGTCCGTACCATGGGGGATGAGCGTCCGGATGGCTATTTTTCAACATGCAATTTCCATATCTGCAATGCGTGCGTCCAGACCATGATAGACAATCGTCCGGACGGTTGAAGTCGAATCAACAATTTCCTTCTTTGATGCACGCGCGTCCAGACCATAGCTGTCAGACGTCCAGGCGGTCATATTTGAATTGCGATTCTTGCCTTATGGAGACGCGAGTCCGGACGGGATACCACATCGTCCGAACGATTGATTGATCTTCCATTTCTTGGAACTCGGAAAGAAATAAGAAACTGATCGAGCACTGGGGGGCGTCCGGACATGCTGCTAAAACGTCCGGACGGATGCAAGCTGGCACAAAAACTTCTCGATACAGTATGGGGTCCGGACGGAATGAACACTTCGTCCAGACGGATGATGCTGGTCTGTCTAGCGTCCGGACGGATGGAAACAGTAGACAGATGGGGGTACAGATGGGATGGCTCGATCGTCCGGACGGCTGACAGGGAACTTGAATTCTTCTGACTTGCAGACTCTGAATAGTGAAATCTCTGTTTACAACATCTTTACACTTAAGTGTTTTTGTCCAAACACAGAATGAGGCCAAAATACTAACAGTAAGGAGTTGTTGCTTCACCCATTGAAGGAAAGCAATTCATGAGTATATGTCTCTTTATCATTAGTCCTCATCATACCAAGTGTGACGCCTCATTTTTTTTTAATACAAATACGAATGAGTTATCACAGTGGCATGACTAATTGTCACAAAGCCAATATATGGTATACATCCCATAGTATGTACTTGATATTCAGAGTCAACATCTATGCAGCGGAATACATAAACCTGAACAGCGGAAATCACATCTGTAAAACATCAACTGTTAATTATACAAAGCTTTTTTATCGTCTATATGTTTAAGGCTTAAATCATAAAGTTAATTACACAAGCAACACAAGTCATTTACAAAATCTACAAAAGACTAGACTACCCACGGTCCAATTATTGCAACCGTCGTGATGAGCTTCAGTCATAGTACCCTAAATACATTGCTATTGGGTCATCGTCTACATTCGCTGTACCTGCAACCAAAGCATCAACATCTATATGGTCGTCGTGTTAGCCATGTTTGTATAGCTGAAGGAGTGAGTTCACCACCTCAGCAGTATAATACTCACTAAGTTTTCGCATAGAACTGACATTTCATATTTATCGTTCGTTTACGATAACAGCTACCATTTGTAAATTCGTTCACTTTAAAACATTTGGAGAAAATTACACTTTACCCCCCGAAGTTTCACCAAAATTACAAATTTGCATACAAAGTAAAAAAGTTGCAATCAACCCCAACAAAGTTACAAAAATTTGCAATGTAGCCATTTTGTTAGCTTTTTTTGTCTGACCTGACGGAAACTAAAACACGTACGCTGAACGTGCATTTTTGGGACAAAACTTCACTAAAATGCCCTCATTTTTCCTCCCTCCATTTTCAACCAGAGAGCTAACGTGGATTCTAAGTACACGACCGATAAGTCCTCTCTCTCTCTCTCTCTCTCTCTCTCTCTCTCTCTCTCTCTCTCTCTCTCTACCTCTCTCATCCTCCGGTGCATGTGTTCTCTCTCTCCCTAGCTTCCTTCGTTTCATCTCTCACTCACACACACACTCTTTCTCTCTTTAATCTCAATCTCTCTCGCATAGCTTCGGCCAGTTAATGAAGAACCAACCACCGTGTACCTCGGCTCTCGTGTCTCTCCCGTTTTATGTATAAAATTTAATTTTTTTTTCCTAGTTGCTACCCTAGATTATTTGATTTTTTGTGTTGATTTATGTATAGTTTTAATATTTTTGAAATATTAGTCAACCGATTATTCCCTAAAAATTTTAATTAATTAATTTATTTATTTTTCCAGTTTCTACTGTCCGTTAATTGATTTATGTATAGTTTTTTTTTGGTGTTCCGGTTGCTAGATACATTGTTAATTAGTTCATTTTGTATTTTATTGATGTTTAGATTTAATATTTTTAGTTTGTTTTGGAGTGTTTTTCTTAAGAAAATCTAGTGGGTATTTTGATTTGAACATAAAGTTGGCTAAATCAATTGTTAAATCATCTGAAATTGCTTTTGGCGATTAGGGTGCAAGTGCGTTTAGTGAGGAACGAATCTGCTATGTAACATGTTGGTCGTGCTGTGGTTTTGAAGTTCTTCCAAACCAAGATTATTATACATTGTTTTGAGTTCATTAGTTAATTTTTTAAATAACAATGTTATTAGTTAACTGTGATGTTTTGGAACTTATTCAATATGCATGTTTTACATTATCTTAGTATATGGGATATTGTTTTGTCAATATGTTGATTTATGTGTCTTTTGGATGGCTAGATATCCATATGATCATAGACCAAAATTAACATGTTATGAAAATAATAGGTATCGTTACCTATATAGTTTAATATTACCAGACATTATAGAGTTATATTAACTACCTCAAAATGGTTTCAAATCTTATTAAATTATTTTTCGATACTTCTATCTTATAATCGAAAATCACAGACCAAAATTAATATGTTGTAAAAATAATAGGTGTTCAACCGTCGCATGTTCCTGAACAAATCAACGAGCATCAAGAAGTACTTTTATTTTTTTATTTTATTTACTGACTGTGTTTGTTTTATCATTCGCAGGAAATGTCACACCCAATACACAGCCGTCGCACGTTCCTGCACATCGTGCTAACGAAAATCAACGAGCATGAAGAAGTGGCCGGAATGTATTTTTTGTTCTTGTTTTGTAATTTCTATATAACTTGTGTTTTGTTAGTGCTATAATTAATTTGTTCATAACTATTACCCATTTTATTGTATGTTTGTTGAAATTACTAATTTGATTTTGAATCGTTGCAATAATATTGTTAATAACTTTTAAAAATGTAAATTATTGTGATTGCTGGTGGATTAAAGGAAAGGTAAATTGTCTACTAGGTCAACCATCGAATATTTTTTAAAATATATATTCCGAAAAAGGAACCAAAAAAAAAAAGTGACGTGCAACATTTGCCACGCCATTATCATTTGCAACGTGGCAAATTATACCACGTCATTATTATTAGTGACGTGGTATAATTTACCATGTCATCAAATTGTGACGCAACAAATACGCCACATCACTAACTATAGTAACATGGCAAATTCTACCATGTCATAAGTTTTAATGACATTGTAATAATGCCATGTCACTACTTGTAGTGACGTGAACAAATGACCAAGTCACTAATGATAGCGACGTTGTAAAACTGGCACGTAACTATCATTAGTGACGTGGCATGATTGCCACCTCAGTATATTTGGTGATGTGGTAGGATTTGCCACGTCACCTAATACCGACATGGCGAAATTACCATGTCACTAACCAAGAGTGACGTGGGAAAATTGCCACATCACGAACGGCCATTTTGTGACGGCCTTATCAGTGATGACGTGGTATCCACGTCACGAACTGCTAGTGACGTGTCAGCAAATTTCCTTTTTTTTTTTTTTTTTTTTATTGTAGTGACTATACGTGTATACGAGCTTTCTAGTCCTTGGGAAATACCAGCATACAGGCATGTCTAAGTAAAAAACATATGGCATCAAACATTGCTATACAGAGATACAAGCATTTCCAAACCTTGGGAAACACAAGTATTTAAGCACAATCAAGCACAATGCCTTTAAAAACATCTTATGCAGTCTAGCCGTAAACATATACATATGTGCTGTTCCATTCAACCTCATAGGCATATATGTACGTCTAACATGAAAACTCATCAATGCAATCTAGCTGTAACTGTATACATATGCACTATTCCATTCAAACGCATAGGCATATTGATACATCTAGCTATGAAAACAACTTAAAATATCACATAAAACATCATGCATGCTCATGTACATCATTCATGTTTTCATTTCACTTGGGCTTGATGCCAAAGGGGACGCAACCCAATGGTCTTTCACAACATTGTGCCAATGGGTATGTAGCCCAATGGTCTTTCACAACACAATGCCAATGGAGATACAACCCAGTGGTCTTTCACAACACAGTGTCAATGAGGACGGAACCCAGTGGTCTTTCACATGCTCATGCTATCATCCTTAAATCATCTACATTTACTTTCATGTTCAAGCTTTCAGCACATACCTTTCTCATAACACGTAAACATTTCAACGGGTCATTTTCTCATCATAAATCATATAAATCATGTCTCATTCTCACCGTACTTTAAAACTCAATCAAAACATACTTCAATCCATACTTTCATACTCGTCATTTAAAACATATAAAACTTCATCAAAACACACTCCAAATCATACTTTCATATTCATATCTCAAGTCACTTAAACATCATCATCATATCTCAATATAATTGAAAGTTTTAGAAACACTCAAACACATATAATCCACATATTGTCGGTTCAAATTAAAACAAACATATCATTAGCATTTCTATAAAATACGTAAAACATAATATCTTTTTCTCAGTGAGTAGAATACTTACTTTGGCTATGCGGATATTGGGCTCAACTATGGATTCATAGCCAACGAATTGCAATGTATCACTAAAATCAATACATTGCACAACATTTTAGCATTTCTAACTCTAAACGTCCCAAAAGCTCTTGAATCATTCAATGGCTTAACCTATGAAAAACTCATAGAATTTTTAGGGTTCTATTCATCAACCCAAACACAAATAACATTAACCCATAAGATAATCTTAGGGTTAGGCTTAGGCACTTAAAACTACAATTTAAACAACAACCCAAAAACTAGGGTCTTGGAGAACTTATCAACAATTCACCCAAATGCAACCCGGAGCTTGGAGATCATTTAGAAAGCTCTAAAATGTGCAAAACCTAAAGAAATATTAGAAGATTAAACATAATCTCTCAAGAATCAACCCAAAACTAGAGAAATTATGAATTTCAGATTTTACCTCAAATTGAACGGTGAAAACATAGATCGGGCTTCATAGATCACATTTCTGGGGTTGGATTTGAGTTTAAAGGCTTGAATCTTCAAGAAATATGAGTTTTAGATGAAAACCCAAGAGAAAATGCTGAAGGGCGAATGGTATGCGAAAATGAGCTGAAAAATAGCTCATGTTCGACTTATATTGCGTGTTGTCCAGACGGATTAAGTGGATGTCAAAACACGCAACTCAATAGCCATAAAATTGAGTTTCTGCAATTGCTATCCGAACAAGGGTATTGGTTGTCCAGACAGCACCCCCAAGGAATGAATTTTCATTCCCTACAACTTCCGTTCGAACTTGATTCTTGACCCCTCTAGACCCGACTTCCCGAAACTCATTTTTATTTGTTTTCTAAGCGTTTTCTTGGCATTTTCATCACACTTTACCTAACTAATTATTTAGTTAATCAAATTCATATTTTAAACACTCAAATAATACCTTGGACATTACACCAAGTCCACTTACCATATTGACAGCGACCTTAGGTAATGGTCTCTATTTCGAAGTATGCATATCTTCCCCTCTCCACTCCCATTTTATTGGGTTCTTTATCGAATACTTCATTAGTGTTCTTCACTAGTACTTTAGGCGATTCATTATTGCATGTTTGTTGTCGTATCAGATCTCCTTGATTGGACTACCATCGTGCAGTCAACTGTACGAACCGTTTGCCATCGTTTGTTGGAACGACAAGCACTTGTAATATCCCTACACAAATGACCCATGCCGCGAACCTGGTCAAAAAGCACATAGTTAGAGCATTAGTAACAAACTCTCTAAATTTCATTATCTTCCTTAAATGTAGGATGTGAGATAGACTATTATTGAATTTTGAACAAATGATATTTTTAGAAATCACATCAATTTTAAGAGGATAAAAAAAATAAATTAAAAGATGGTTTCTAACATTACTATTTCTATATATATGGTAGGCGCGTAGTAAACAAAAGATTTCCCTCCTTTGCGTGATCCTATTAATTTCAACAAAAATCTTAAAATTACCCAAAAGAATGGATTAGAAAATAGACAAAAGTAGTAAACAAAAATAAAATTAAATGAGTATCCAAGAAGAAAACCAAGGGAGTAAAAAAAAGGAGAACTATACCCAAGCACATCAAAAGGCTAATCAAAAAAAATAAAAATAAAAAATATAAATATATAAAACTAAAAAAATAATAATTTAAAAAGAAAAAGAAACAAAAGGAAGGGGTGCCTGCAGGCCACGAACAGATCTAGGGGTGACTATTCGGGTCACCCCCTAGCCCATGGTGGTGGCCCGCAAGCCACCCCCAAAGGGGTGGCCGGCAACCACCCCTTTCCTTTTTTATTTTTTATTTTTTTTAAAGAAAATTATTATTTTTTAGTTTTATATATTTATTTTTTAAAATATTTATATTTATTTTATTAAAGAATGGCACATGTAGCGTTTTTATCAGGCTTGGCGTGACAACCAAACAGATTTTGTTAAGTTGTAGACGGAAGTACGGAACCTCTAAAATTTACTTATGGGAGTAAATTGTCATTTTTCATGGTTGCCGACCATGATCAGATCTGGGGGTGGTTGTTGGAGTCACCCTCCAGTCCATGGAGGTGGCTCGCAAACCATCCCCAAAGGGGTGGTTGCCAACCAGGGTGGCCGGCTTCCTTTTTCTTTTTTCTTTTTATCTCTTTTTTTTTTTAAGATTTTTTTTTTTGTTAGTTTTATATTTTTTTTAATAAAAAGTAACACATTTAGTATTTTTATTGGGCTTGACATGATAACCAAACAGATTTTGTTAAGTTGTAGACAGAATCTCTAAAATTTACTCATAAACCTTTAAATTTTTATTTTTTTTTTTTCTTTGAAAGAAACGTAAACCTTTAAATTGTTTTTGATTCACGCGGAGTCGCGGAGCGATTTATAAATAAAATTAATAAATCCAAACTACGTGGACCAACTTTACTTTTTTTTCCTTAATTTTATCACTGTTTTTCTTTCTTTTCCTATTTTAGCATTTTCTATCTTAATTTTATCATTTCTATTTTATTAATTCCTGTCTTCCTATTGTCGGTTCTTTTTACTCCTCCTCCTCTCTCTCTCTCTCTCTCTCTCTCTCTCTCAAGGTTCTTCTCCATCACCCATCTCTCCCTGCACCTCTTGGGGCCACTAACCATCACTGGACCTCCTCGCTTCAGCAGCCGGCGGATTTGAAAATTCTCGAGGTTCGGCCATAGTAGAACCAAAGGTATTCCTTTTAACTTTTTTTTTTTTGGTTTAAATGTTGCGATTTATGGCAAACCCGTAAGATTTTAAAGTTGTTAAGAGCTTGTTGGGGCCCGAATCCCCAACCCCAATTTGGGCATTGGGGGTTTTCATTTCTCTTTGTATTCAAGTTATTTTCAGTAGTAGTTGGGGGATTGATGGGTAAGGGAAAATACCGTAAGTCATTGGAGAATGATAGACTGTGTAGTAGTTGGGGAATTCCTACTAGTATTCGTGGTAGTGATTTTGGCTCATAGTGATTGTTTTTGGGTTGATTGTGTTGATTGATATGTTAGTAATTGTCAAGTTGTAAATTTTCCTGGTTTGGTTGTGCAGATATTCCTGTATAGATAGTGAGTATTGTTGTTTAGTGGGAGTTGTTTTTCTGCTTTATGAAGATCTTATTTGTTTCCAGCTGGTTGTTTTGACTTGCTGGAGTGTATTGTAAAATTTGTGTTTTTGGATATAAAAATTTTACTCATTCATCAAAAAAAAAAAAACTAGTTCTTTTCAGTAGAAGAGATGACTATTTTTGAAACCTTTCCTTACGTAAAGAGGTTAAAAAAAGCTAAAATCTAATTTTTTCCATAGTTTGATGTGAACCGAACAGCACAAGAACTAAGGGAAAAGGATATGGGTTACTTTGAGGGAGCCGTGACCTCCAAGACACCAAAAGATGTTCTAGGTTTTGATAATACTCAAGCATGACATTTTATTCATTAGGATTATGCTTAAATAGGAAGCGGCTAGGTCATAAGACATAACTGTTAGGTCTAGCCGCCATTTACATCATGCAAGAACCTTAGATGAATAATAGCTACATGTTACAAGGCTAGGTTTAGCCGTCATTGACTTATACCCTAGTGAGAAATAATGCTCACAAATAGCATATAACCTTATTTGGAATATATTTTCCTTATTAGACTAGGAAATAAAGGCTGGAAATAATAAGGAGATTTA
Organism: Alnus glutinosa; assembly: GCF_958979055.1. Taxonomy (NCBI): domain Eukaryota; kingdom Viridiplantae; phylum Streptophyta; class Magnoliopsida; order Fagales; family Betulaceae; genus Alnus; species Alnus glutinosa. Next base: position 14,232,313 of record NC_084888.1, on the reverse strand, counting down.
CTCCTTATTCACTGCTAGTGTGAGGCCTACAGTATTGCCATGTAGCCTCTGCTTGATCTCCAAGATATGTCCATATCATTCCTCTCCCCTAACAACTTCCTTGTCCCCAAGGAAGAACTTAGGAAATTGAGCTTGGACCATAACCTAGTCTTCCCACGTTGCCTCCGCCGGAGAAAGACCTTGCCAGTGTTTTTTTTTTAAAAATTTTTTCTGAACTAAAGCCAAGCAAAAGCTATCTTCTTTATCTCTCTCCCACCACAGTGAACACAAGTGACTCCCAAAGGTGTGGAGGCGCGGCGTGAGTTGATGACGGCGCGTTTGGAAGGTTGGGTCCGGTGCTTTCTAAATTTGCGGCTGAGGTGGGCTGATCTGCGGCTGGTCGACGGTGGTTTGGTGGGACGCCGGTGTGGATGGATTTTTATTGCTTCAACAGCTCTTTTCTTCCTTTTTTTGTGATGGTGGTAGCTGATGATGTAGGTGTTATGAGCAAGGATTGGCTTGTTGGAGAGGGGCGTGGTGGAAACCAACTTTTAATTTTTCTCATATGCTTCTCCATCTTTTTGGTGAATTTTAGATTCCACGCGAGGAATCCTGACCGCATCTTTTCTAGCTTTGCTTGTTGCTCTGCACTCAAGAAAATTTGGAAAGACATGGTGATGGGCATGGATCAGTGATTGTTGTAGAAAACAATCAACCTTGCTCTGATACCACCTGATGTGAACCAAACAGCACAAGAACTAAGGGAAAAGGATATGGGCTACTTTGAGGGAGCCGTGACCTCCAAGACACCAAAATATATTCTAGGTTTTGATAATACTCAAGCATGATATTTTATTCATTAGGATTATGCTTAAATAGGAGACGGCTAGGTCATAAGATATAACCATTAGGTCTAGCCGCCATTTACATCGTCCAGGAACCCTAGAGGAATAATAATTACATGTTACAACGCTAGGTTTTGCCGTCATTGACTTAGACCCTAGTGAGAAACAATACTCACGAATAGCCTATAACCTTATTTGGAATATATTTTCATTATTAGACGAGGAAATAAAGGCTGGTAAATAATAAGGAGATTTACTCCTTATTCACTGCCAGCGTGAGGCCTACGGTATTGCCACGTAGCCTCTGCTTGATCTCCAAGATATGTCCGTATCGTAGTTCTGATAACAATTTGCAATCCACATAGACAAGGCTTGGCATTCTATTAGTTTGGCTTGTGACTTTTCACGCTCAAGAATGAAGCATCTAATTAAACCCTACATATTTGGGCTCCTATTACTCTGAATAGATGCATGAAAGCATTTAAACTGGTACAGCTTAGGATTGTTAGTAATAGCATGGTATATGTACAAAACTGCCTTAGCTGAATAAACTGATTGGTTCCTTGGGCTAGTTTTGGATTTTTTTTCACAAATATGTATCTTCCTAGTAATGCCTGTTCTACTCTAGAATTTTCTTTTCACTTGCTTGTGTTTTTTTTTTTATTTTTTTTTTTTTATGAGCTTTCTCTGTATCAGTCTGACTTATTGTACAATCACAATACCCATCTATTTTGTAAATTCTCATTTAGCTTTTGAGTCCTGTCAATAGTTCAATTGGGTTGTAACGAAATATGGATGCTTCAAAAGTTGGTTTAAGAATTGCTTGGCTAGGAAGGGTGATATCTATTCTTTAAAGCTTTTTGGAGAACCCTAACATTTGTCCTGATTTAGGTGTGAACAGTAAAGTAAATGGCTGAGGGAGATGAGGACTTGCCAAGGGATGCTCAGATTGTGAAGTCACTGCTGAAATCTATGGGTGTTGAGGACTATGAACCTCGTGTTATACACCAATTTCTGGAACTGTGGTATCGATATGTAGTTGATATATTGACAGATTCACAGGTCTACTCCGAGCATGCTGGAAAGGCTGCAATAGACTGTGATGATGTCAAGCTTGCCATTCAGTCAAAAGTCAATCTTAGCTTCTCCCAACCACCACCAAGAGAGGTAACTTTGGCTTACAATCTGCCATACTATGCTAAATCATCTATGTCTTGGTCTTTAAACTCCATTAGAAATTGAATTCAGTTTGCCTTAAGCTATTAAGGTAATATATTTATTGCCTTAAGTTTGTCTTCGGCGTCCTTGAATGCTTCTCTTAGGTCTGAGGGGTTTTCTCCCGAGCCAGTTGGCATTGTTGGTGGGTCTGAATCTTTCGGAGCTACTTTTACAGGGGCGGCTACCTTGGGTGAAAGGCTTTGCTTGTCTTGTCCGGTGATGTCGGAGTGTGGGGCTCCCATCTTCCTGTCAGATTCTAAGCAGGTATAGAGATATTACCGGAAAGCGAAGAAATGCAATGTAGCACAGATGGACGCTTCTCTGATTCTTGAGGTTGTGGCAGCGATCAATGTTCCACTAGCGGAGTCTTTGGGTGTTCCTTCTCATCTCCCTATCGGGTCTGTGGACCAATCCTCAACGATGCTGGGTGGGGGAGGGGCTTCGGTTGCCCAGCCCTCATTTGGTGGTGTTGGGCCTGCTTTTTCGTATCCGTTTGTCATTGGGGGGTTCCCTTCCTCTTTTCAGTGGCTTTTGTTTCCACTGAGGCTGTACTCCTAGGTGTATGAGTGTTCTCCCTAGTTTTTATTTGGTATGTTTTGGAGGGACCAGCAGTCTTCTTAGGTCTTCGAGGTGGGTGAATCTTCGAAGGGGGATGATCCTGAGGAAGGGGTTGTTGTATACCCCAGGGTAGTGCAAGATGCTAGGTCTTGTTTTCGCACGATGGTGTTTTTTTTCAAGAGGACTGAGAAGAGTTTTCTGGATTTCTTGACTTTAGTTGATGAAGGGTAGCACTCTGCCTCTGCTCCTAAGAAAAAAGGGAAAAGAGAGGTTAAGAATGTAGAATGCTTGATCAATTTCGATGCTTGGGGTGTGGGTTCTAGCCGGGTTAGAGGCAAGAGGTTAGGGGTTTAATGTAGCCTTTCTTCTGTTTTTTGGGTTTTTCCAGGTGTTCTTCCTTTGATTTCTGTTTTTCTTTTGTTTTGGTGTCTTTGTATACTTCATGTATGCTTAGGGGCGCCTATACGCTTTTTTAATGCTATTTATTTTCTTACCTTTAAAAAAAAATTATTTATTGACGTATGATTTCTCTGATGTGAACTATGGAAGTGATCTCTGAGAGTTGTTGAAGTTCAAGAGCTAATAGTCTCTTATAAGATTTAAGTTGTTAAGAACTTTGGCTCTCTTCTAGATTTAGAGTTGTGGTGGGTTCTAAATAAGGCAGCTTGGGAGGTGAGTGGTGTTCTAATGAGTCTCTTGGGTTGTATGGGGTGGGGTTATAGAATAATATTAGGAGGGTTTGGGGGATGGTTTTTAGTCATACCAGATTTGAAGTGGGAGATGGCTTCAAGATTAGATTTTGGCATGACCTGTGGTGTGGGGATAAGGCCCTTAAGGAAGCTTTTCCGAATTGATATAGTTTTGTTTGCGTTAAGAATGCTTTTGTAGTTGTTCATTTGAAGCTTTCTAGTGGCTCCCATTATAAAACTTACGTTTTATTAGAGCAGCTCATGATTGGGAGGTAGATATCTTTGCTTCATTTTTCAATTTGTTGTACTCCGTTTGAGTGAGACGGGGAGATGGAGACAAGTTTTTTTGGGCTCATTCCAAAAGAGGGTTGTTTGATGTTAGATCTTTCTAGTGTCATTTTTCGTAATGAAAGCATTCCATTCCCTTAGAAGAGTATTTGACAAATTAGGGTTCCTTTGAGAGCGGTTTTTTTTGCTTGGTCAGCCGCCCTAAGAAAGATCTTTACCATGGATAACCTTAGGAAGCGACATGTCATTGTGGTCGATTGATATTGTATATGTAAGAGGAACATGGAGTCTGTGTATCATCTTCTTTTCCATTATAAGGTTGCTTGTGCTTTATAGAATGCTATCTTCAGTCATGTGGGGCTGTCTTGGGTCATGCCTAGACAAGTGGTAGACTTGTTTGCGTGTTGGAGGGGGTTATTTGGTAGCCCTCATAGTGCAACTGTGGAAGATGGTGCTTGCATGCCTTTTGTGGTATTTTGGAAGGAAAGAAATCTTCGAGGACCGCGAGAGGACGGTGGTGAAGCTTTAGTCTCTTTAGTCTTTACCTTGGAATAGTTGCATTTGTCTTTTCTTATTTGCTTAGTTTTCATGGTTTTTTTTTTTTTCCTTGTAGCTAAGTGTTTCTCTTGTATGCTTCATGTGCACCTGGGTTGCACTTTCCACTTTTTAATGCTATTTCAATTACTTAAAAGGAACTTGGAGGCAGCTTCCATGGAGTTTGCAAGTGGATATTTGAAAATTTTGAAAAGCACAATTTCTAACAGTTCTGCACAGACTATGGTCAGAATTCCTTAACTATTTATACGTTCTTAGCTAATGTTGTATCAGTAGTTTTGGCCTTTGGGGCAGAGGCAACGTTTCCTTAACTATTTCTAAATGTTTTCTTGGTCGATTTGGATTGCTATTGCCACAATTTATGTAGCAAATCACCAATAAAAAACTATAGGATATTGCTTGAATATTTTGCAACAATAGGATTTACATAAGCTTTTAATGCATAATTTTCTTCGTACTCACATTTTATGTTCACTTGACAAGATTTCGGCTTAAACTCTCTCACCCCCATAATAACCAGTGTTATTTTATGCTGAAAGATATGTGATGCATGTACTCAATTAATCATCCACCAGGTCCTACTAGAGCTGGCTCGAAACCGGAACAAAATACCATTGCCAAGGTCAATAGCTGGCCCTGGTATTCCTCTCCCGCCTGAACAGGACACGCTGCTCAGCCCCAACTACCAACTTGCAATCCCAAAGAAGCAACCTTCCCCTGCAGTTGAAGAAACCGAGGAGGACGAAGAGGGTGCTGATCCCAACCTCTCACAAGAACAGAAGACAGATATGCCGCAGCATACTCCTCAAAGAGTGTCCTTTCCTCTCACAAAACGTCCCAAGTGAAAACTTTTTGAACTGTACAAGAGCAATTAGATCTATTGGTCTTAAGCAATAGTAAAAACATCAACATGTCCACTATAATGCTGATTTCTATTGGAATGAAGTATGACAAAATAATTTGTTTCATCCAGTGCTGATTCTGTCCGCTTTCATCTAGATTTCTATTATCGTGTAATATTCAGGAAGTTATTCAAATTGCAGAGCATACGAAAGCAGAATTCCATTATTGTTTAAGATTTAGAAAGTGATTGAAATTGCATGAAATTTCAGGCTTTTCATTGGTGAAGAGGGTGGTAAAGTTCAATATTACAAAAGGTGGGGGAGATTCAAATTGCAAATACTGATGACTGTATTCTTTTCTGCTGAGCATCGCTGCTGAAAGGCCCCCATTCATAAATCGATGCCTAAACCTGTTCGACCAAGAGCTCTGCATGAAATTGCTTGCTTCCCCTTATAAGTTATTCTAGAGTTGTATTAGAATGTGTATTTATATTCATTTGTTTTTTGAATGTAGTTTCTGGAACAGAGTTTGGTTGGGAAATCTGAAAAAGTGTTTGAGTGAAAGCCCTCCTTATGAGTGGGATGCCATTGTGGAGAGTGGAGTAAAGGATTGGAAGGATAAAGGGCTAAAAGTTGTTTTATGCCAGCTGGTTTTGCAGTTTAGAACATCTGGAGGGAGAGAAATAATAGTAGGCATAGAAATCAGTTGCTTACCGAGGAGAAGATTGTTCAGAAAATATTCTGGGAAGTTAGAACACGGGTGATTTAAAAGGGCAGATTTCCGAGAAGGAAAATGAAGATTTATGCAACAAATGGGACCTGTTGGAGAGTACTTTGGAAACGTAGTTTGAGTAGGGTCTGCTTGTGAAATTGGTTTCACTGCTGTGGCTGAGCAGAGTTGGTGTACTGGTGTAGTTATCTGTTGTGGCTGAGCAGAGTTTTGAGGCTGGATAACTGTTGTTTTTCGTAGTATTCTGAGCAGTGATCTTGGTAGCTGCTACAGAGTGTAGTTGCATGTTGTGTTGTGGTGTCTGACCGAGTGTGCTGGGGTCGCTGACTTGGTTGAAAGTGATGAGGCTTTAAGGTGTTCTCTGTAGGTGCTGCAGGATTCTGAAACTGCTGCAGTTTTTTTGTTTATCTTGAAGCCCTTTTGGCTTACTAGTTTTCGGCTTAGCTTTGGGGGCAGATTGTTGGCAGTGGATTTAGAGGCGTTAGTAACTGTTTCTGTGTGTATCAGCACGGTTGAGGGTGTACAAATTCTTTGGATTCTGTTTTGTTGAGAAATGCTTTTATAGGTAGTGGTATATTTTGGATATTCCTTACTGTATAGTTTAGTGTTTAGGAGACTTGTTAGTTTCCTGGAGTTTCTAGCTAAAAACAGCTAGAGTGCATTGTACTTCATTGTTGATGTAGGAAACAGATTTAAATGTATTCTTCCCATGCATTTGCCCTCATTTTAGATTAAAAAGGTGATTCTATCTAGATGGTGAGAAAGGTGGATCTATTATAAAGAGATCAAATTGAATTTGATTAATAAATCTTGGAGTCTAGAACAGTTGAATTTTAAATTTTCTATTTCAAAGAATCATGTTTGATTTTTAATTCTGTGATGCTTGAATTGTTGACTATTTGACTTTGCTGTCTTTAATTGAAACTAGGTCCAAAACTTAGGTCTTTAAATAAAAATAAAAACTGAGATAATTTGAACCGAAACAAAATGCAAAGGGTGATTAATACATTTTCTTTTTAAAAAAATAAGTTACAATTTTTTTTTGGGAGAACTTCACAAAAGGCTATCGAACTATAACGCGTTTTGACGAAAGGGAACTGAATTAGCAAACCTCTCGAACCCGAGGTTTTAACTATCAAAATGAATCCCAAAAGGGCATTCCGTTTGGTTTCGGCGTTAAAACGTGACGGAAGTCGAGTCATGTGACTTCCACGTAACTTTTTTAATACGTTCTACCCGTTTTGCCTCCACCTAAACAAATAAATTATGTCTCTTCCCACCTTCCCCATTTACTCTCTCTCTCTCTCTCTCTCTCTCTCTCCCTCCCTCCCTCCCTCCCTCCCTCCCTCTCTCTCTCTCTCTCTCTCTCTCTCTCTCTCTCTCTCTCTCTCTCTCTCTCTGTTACACACACGTAAAAAGTTTCCCTATCTTTTTACTTGCCAAATTCAGTGGGTGTTCTGTCCATGCTCAACACCTCACTACTGAAAACTATCTATAGCTCAATATACATACGTACATGTGTGTCTCTTAATATTTTGAATGCTTTGTGCTATGTCTAAATCTATCATCTTTGGACATATCCAGAGTTTGTACTGGATTTGCATGCTTATCATTTTCCATGCATTATGTTGATTTTTGTGCGTGAGAAGGCTAGGAAGTATGCAATAGTTAAAGAGCTTGATGAGCCTGTGAGTCTAAAGGATGGAACTGTTGTCCTCCAATTTGAGACGCGGCTCCAGGAACAAATATCTTCGACCATAGGAGGCTGGATGGAAACCAAATGAATTTGACAATGAGTCACCTTATACCATAATGTTTGGACCTGACAAATGTGGGGCCACAAACAAGGTTCACTTCATTTCATATCTCAGTACGTATGTATATTCTGGGAACTCTGAATTGCATCTACTCAAGATCAAGAGTATCATTTTGCTCTATTTTAATTATGAAAACGACGAACTTGACACCCATCAAATGAAATCATGTTCGTTTGTGAAAAACTTGGTAGTACATTAAGCATATACTCTTCCATTTGCTTGGTGTACAAATATTATATAATTACCTGAAAGAAGCCCCAGCCTTTGCATTGAAGATCCAGCTTCTTGAGCTCTTCTTTGTCCCCTTTTGCATTGCATCTCTCGTCATGATTCCTTACATATCGATGATTCGACAAAAGCTCAAATGTAGTTATCTTGCGCATTTTACGCCACTACTCCTTATACCCAGTCAAGCCAAACATAGCACGGTTATAGCCCAATAGCCTTGTTGTAGCCACGCTTGGTCTGGTGGAGAATGCCTTGTCGTGGACAGTGAAACATTCTTTGATGAGAGATTCTTCCAAAGATTCAGGCTTTCATAAGTCTCAAGATTTTGCTTGGAAGTTTGTGGCATATTTGCTGAAACGGTAAACTGAATTCCAATACCCATAACCCACCAAAATCCAAATCACAGTCGCACGATCCATTCTTCAAGCAATCTTGGCTTCAATGGACTTGGGCTTCTTAGGCTCCGAATGAGGCAACTTCTAGACAGTCACAGTCAGCACGTCGTCTTGGCAAACCGCAGAGATGGCATCGGTGTTGGCATTCTTAGGTAGCCCAAACTTCCTATAGAATATACAGAGGAGATGGAAGCCATAAAAGTATAAAATCCTATATGGCTCTGTTACACTCTGTTTTAGGAAGCTAAAACAGAGGAAATTCTTCTACTTTGACGTAAGCCTAGAATCCTGAATAAGATTCTTCTACTTTGACGTTGAGATAGTCCGCAACCCGTAGCATGCATGCAGCACAAGAAATCGCATCCTCTGATCAAGAACACTGATAACGGCTCCGACGAGTTCATTGAGCCTTTTTATCCCATGGCCACGCTTGTCTACTTCCACGTTCATTGAGCATTTTTATCTCAAATTCGTGATGATAACCTCGCCGCAGAAATAATTGAAGTTATGAGCGATAGCTTGTGGGAGCATCCAGAGGTATGAAATTTGTCGGTCTGTTATTACTTCTTGGAATAATATCGAATGTCAAAAACCCAGTAGTGATAACATATCAGATGCAGGGATCCAGAAATGTCATGCTCTTTTGATTCAGGAACTTTGTTAGCTGTGACTCGTGAATATTTGCTGCAATCACAATATTTTATAATGATTTCAGTTATTGTTGTATGTAAGTTAAAATGGTTTGTGTAAGCTCAAGTCCTGCTTACCAGAGCTTCTCTCCGGCTGGGTTGATGATGACAATTACAATCTTCATGTGTGAGTGGAGAGTGGTCCAGCTTGAGTAGTTGTGTTTACATGCATGAAAGTGAGGGGCAAAATGGACAAACGACATTAAAAAAGTCATGTGACTCAACTTCTGTCATGTTTTACGCTGAAACCAGACGAAATGCCCTTCTAGGACTCATTTTGATAGTTAAAACCCCGGGTTCGAGAGGTTTGCTAATTCAGTACCATTCCGTCAAAACGCGTTATAGTTCGATACCTTTTTGTGAAGTTATTCCATTTTTTTTTTAAAAAAAAAAGTTGGAAGCAAAATATTTAGCTAACACTTTCATAAAACTATACCAATAGCTCTTTTCACAAAACAATATCAAGGCTGCAATTGTTTCTACATAGAACGTTTTTGGACCAAAATAAATTATACTATTCAAGGGCGTTTGATATAACAACCGGCCTAGATTATTAAATTTGGGATCCAGCAATTTCTTTGAAATAGCCGTGGATCTTGATTCTCAAATAATAGTGTTTAGAAAACACTATTTATCTCCTGCATGTCACCATCACCAAACCTTGTCCGCTGACTCACCGCCATCATTTTTCTTCTGGGTTTTATTGTTATTCTCGAATTCTACACTTTCTTTAGAGATTCCGCAACATGGGATTTGGAAAACCAGTGGGATTTCATTTTTTTTTATCAACTGTTGAAGAAATTTTTATGTTTCTTGGAATAATCACTCTCCGTTTACTTTCCTTCGAAGAAACATAAAAATTTCTTCAGCAGTTGGTAAAAAAACGAAACCCCACCGGTTTTCCAAATCCTATGTTGTGAAATCTCTAAGAAAGTGTAGAATTCGAGAATAACAACAAAACCCAGAAGAAAAATGATGTCAGTAAGTCAACGGACAAGGTTTTAGTGATGGTGACGTGCTGGAGATAAATAGTGTTTTCCAAACGTCACTATTTGAGGATCAAGATCTACGAGGAATTGCCAAATCCCAAATTTGATCATCTAGGCTTGTCGTTATATCGAACGCCCTATAACATGACACATTTACTGTTAATACAAAGGACATAAAATAACTTATACTATTCAAGGGACCAAGTCATTTTTCACCCTAAATGTCTCATTTTTCCTTGATTTCTTATATCATTTCTATTGACTAATGTTTTTCGTTTGCACTAAAAAAATATGAAAAATATTTTCAAGAGAGGCTTTACGTCCTAAAGTAAATATCTCATTCTCTGTTTACTTCAAAAATGGTTTCGACGATTTCTCTTCCCTATTAAACACTATATATATATATATATATATATATAAAGTTTCTAAATCAAAACAAACAAGCCAAGATGGGCAATGCGGCCTTAATATAGTAAAACTTTTTTAGAGGGTGATTTCTTCATTTTAGTTGTGACGAATGTCTTCGAGTATTTTGTGAATATTTTGCATTTTGAGTTATTTGTTAATGTTAAATCACTTGTCATAGAAGTTTAAGCAAACAACTTCCCCCTACGCTCAAACTTTTCATTAATAAGTAAAGCGTAACATGTAAAATATTTAATTGAAATAAGAGGTGAATGATGAAGACAAATTACAATGTTAAAATTCATGACATCTACTCTAATACAATGTTAAATCACAATTTGTTATAAAAGCTTAAATTAATTGGAAAATATAAATTACATCTAACAGATAGTATTTTTATTTTTTATTTTTAATTAAAATTGTCCTAAAAAATATTTTCAAATGAGCTTATTATACGCCTCGGGTTGCAGGATTCCAATTGGTAATCCCAAATTTGTACACAACTCTATATTTTCTCTATTTCTCAAAAATTTACAATTTGAAAGAACCCTATCTCTAATCTCCCATCTAAAAAATTATCTAATTACTTTCATGCTGAATTGGATGAATCATGATCAAATCAAAGACCGTGTATCGGAATCCTAATCCGGATATCTAGTTCATAACAAAACATTTTGTATGAGGAAGCATATTAAGAACGTAAACACAAAGTTTGTTCCCAAACACACCAATTTCTTTTGCATTGTTTACTTCCACACTTGTCGTACAGCCCTCCGTATTACAGTCATCATAGGTCATAGAATCAAGGGCACACTCATTGCCTAAGATAATCTAAATCAATAGCCTTGAGGTACAATTATCCTATGCTTTGGGTTTGGGTTGACGAAATGCACATCGAATCAGAAAATAGAAAATATATATATAAATTAATCATTAGATGACAACACTGCGCATATAAAACATTCTCGTACACAAATAACTTATTTCTCGTACATTTTTGTTTTGACTACCCTTACATTATTAATTACAGACATGAACAGAGCTCATAACAGCAATTTAGACACTCAAAACAAGCAAGGGCAGTGCACAGCTGTGTGAAAACAATTGCACATTGGTTATTCAGATATGAACAAGTCTGGATGAAGCACATGCAACAGCAGCGGTCAAGCAATCCACTACAACAGTTGGAAGCAGCCTTAAGCAACAGATCTGCAGGATCAGATGGCTTGGCTACTTCAGCTCCTACTGGAATATTCTTTGCCGTTGCAGTCAAGTTACCAAAGCCCAACCCTAGTTTTCCCAGGAATATAATCTTCTGCCCCTCCAACTCCAGCTTCCTCTCCTCCAGTTTTAGTTTGTTATATACCTGTTTAATGGAATTTAAGGGAATTACTAATTTGAGCATGCTTAGCATATGCTAACTCAATTTCTTGTGGAATATTGTTTTCCAATGTACTAGAATAATTTCCATATTAACCTTTGATTTAGTTTCCTTGTAGGTCTCTCATCAATTCCCTACTTTATTTGGTCTATCTTGCCTTGTTTACCCCACCTTAATTTCTCTATAAATACCACACGATGTAATCCAGTTATTTTCAATTCAATACAATAAAAATATAGCCCCCTAAGGGCCCTTATCAGTGGTGGACATAGGTCTCTAAGGCCCCAAATTTCTTGTCTCTTTCATCTCTCTTTGCTTTCCCTCTCGTTCTCCTATTTTATATTTTACGTAAATTTCTACACTAAGAAAATTGTTTCCTAATTTTCAGAAAACATTGAGTAACATTTTAAACTTCTCCAAATTCATTGTGTCACCATAGTTTGTCCTATCAGAAATGTTATGTTTTAAAAGACCATGCGCATAGAACCACTAATGAATTTTTAAGAGTATTGGAAACTAATTCATGTGAAAGATCACGCATTTGTTGTCATTTAATGGATCATACAGGAAGACTGAATCTAATTACAATAAAATATAGGGTATATTGAGGCTAACTAACCTTGATAACTAGGTTGGAAGAAATGGGGAGACAACTTGTGAATAATTTATTAATTCTTCCACCACGATTATAGTTCTTTTCCCCTTTAAAGAAAAATAAAAATCTACTCTGCTTGCTACTGACAGGGAACTGTGGGGTTTACTGAAATTTACATGTAGGAGTAGCTATTAATATATATGGAGAACATCAGGCAAATGCATACCTGTTGTATCAAAATCGGTTCAGGTGCTTTCTCCCCTTTATTAGTCTGAGCCAAAATCATGCGAGTATACTCACATGGAACCCCAGTTTGTATGCTCATTTTGGCAACCTAAAAGAAAAAGATAGGGAAATTAATGACTCTAAAATAAATAAATAAATCAGGATTACAGCAAGAAAGAAAAGCAATTATTCCTCGCCATATTATTGACATTTCAATGTCTAAGACAAGGCCATAACATCATCAATCATGTTAACAAGTCTAATGGTCAGGAAGTTTGTCTTAAAACAAATTTTCACCTCTCAAAAATACAATGCCTCACTGGCAACACTAATTCCTCTTTTCTGTCTATGGATTTTTTGTACTTTGCTATCATATTGGAAGCTGAAATCAAACAATATTCAGGTATGAAATTGACTTCAGCTATGTTATTTTATTCCGAATACTCCAATCTGTAGGGACAACTAACCTTCACCTCCAGTTCTTTAGTTCCCAGCAACCATGCCGAAGCTGTGAGTATATCAATATGCCTCCTTGCAAGTACCTGCTGAAAACAACAATAATGAGAGAAGAGAAGTGCAGAAGTTGCCAAAAATGTCAATGTGTGCATTTTTATGGTTCCAACGTACTGTCATCAAATTAACACCAACTCAGTGGATGGAAGTAACAGAATTAAATTTAACAAATGACAGTTCAGAGTTAGGTGAATGGTATCATTTTATTGGACATCTTAGCTGGTATAAGCCTAAATAGCCAAAAAAGGTGATCTAGCTTGAGGGATTTTAAAAACATTGTGCGCAGGAAAGCAAACATGTTAGGGAATTATATAGCTGATAATGGGAGCAGATCATTAAGACGAAAGAGTTTGAAGATGCTACTACATGTTGAATGTAGAGAGACTGTGTGGGAAGATAGTTGAGGAGTTTGTTCCTGGGCAACATCGCAGATTCCTCTCAATCCCAAACACAACATGGAAATCAGAATCTAGAGTATAAAGACTCTCAGAATATTGATCAGATTCACTCCAGAATCTAAAAATTGGAAAGCAGGTATGACTTCTTGAGAAAATCAAATTTCACCTTGTTTTAAGTAAATAAACATAAGAAACCGTTCTATTTCCTTTTTCACTTTTCCAGTTATCATTGGCTAGTAACTACGATTGAGCATAATTAATTATAAATTAAAACTAATTTGTCACAAAGATAAGTGGTAATGTCAGTTATAATAAGCCCAGAGGTCAAAACATTACTCTGTCAAGCGGCACATCCTTAGCTCTTTGCACTTCAAAGTCTATTGTGAAATTGCTCATATCAGCCAAGGTCCCACTAATTTTGACAGAGTCTGGAAAGTTTCCATCATATCTGCCTGACACAATCAATGGACTTCCAGATGAAAGGTCTGGAATATGAGTCGGAAACAACTGCAATGTGGAATAGGAAGGATTACAATATGTCACCCTTTTTCTTTTTTCTATTCAATTACAATATGTCACTCTGCAGTCAAAGATATAGTAACAAGAAAATGAAGGTTTCCTCCAAGTAAGAAATTATAACATACATGATCTCTGAGTAAAATAGACACATAATATTTAGAAACCTCAAAAGATGAGCAGAATAGTTCAATCCAGGATTAGCAGGGAGAAAGATTTCCAGTAAGGGCCAGTGTACCTCAAGTGAATCAAGATGTTCTAAAGTGTCCATCTTTATATCGGCAAGAATGATTGATGAAGCACTAGCGAATAATCTTTGTATTTGGAAGTCAATTGTATCTGGCCAAGGAAAAAGCATTCATAGAAGTTCTTAAAATGCAACCGCTGGTATATTTGGGACAAGAAAATTTAATGAATAGTCTGCCAGTTTTTTTCTCACTAGACTACCAGCTATTTCATTGATATTGTTGTTGAGAACCTAAATGACTTGAGGTAATTTCAGGTTTTATAACAATGTAGTCGCAAATGTAAGGCAGTTAATCACAGTTTTAGTGCAGAGTGCTGCTAAATATCACTGTTAGAATGATAGTTGAGACAGTAATGATGAAATCACTGTTATAAAATATGGTAATAACCGTATTATTAATGAAAAACTGACCTGCATCATAAGCAGCATGATAGTGACCCCTCCCAATGTGTGCTATCATTTGAAGGAAGTAATGGTTGCAATATGAACCTAGAAAAATATTTCACTCATCAATTAATAACAAATTAACAATATTCAAACAGAACAGTAAAACTGCAAGGTTCATCAAATAATTAAACATGGACGGGTAACAAGCAAAACAAACTCATGGATTGGTAGAAGTTGTGAGGCATGAAAAGGAACCAGATGAGGAAAAGATTCCGTTAAAACGATTTGACAATGCACAGTGAAGACAAACTATTTACTGCACCAATGCAGGATGAAAAAGTTCAAATTAAAGGCGATGCAGAGATTGAAGGACCAGTAGCATATGGGTCAGAGGAGGGAAAACATATTGCCTCAGGTTTAATGTAGAGAAGGCAATTCCGAATAGTTTGGACTGGTAAAGGCTCCATTTCTGTCAAACAATATATGTCATTGTCTTTTGTCCTTCATGTACATGATTTAGCCGCTAATTTATTATATATTGGGCGTATTACTTATGAGTTAAATTGTTGAGTTATCTTTTATTCTCATTATTTATTTATTTATTTTTTTTTTCAGGATCTAGTCATGGGGAGGACAATTGGAAATGGGCCTGAGGGATGTTTTGTACTACCTGGATTCTCAGCCTAAGACACAAGGTCGATTCACACAGGCTTATTACACTGTTCGGGCGGATGACTTAGCAACAAGAATTTGACTTTGGCATCAGCGATTAGGGCATCCTTCTTTTTGTTATTGCAACTCATGTTTCCTTCCTTATTTTTGTATAATAATGCTTCTAAGTTTCAATGTGAAACTTATGAAACTTGCTAAACACCATTGTATGTCTTTTTCTCCTACTATCAATAAAACTGCTTAGGCTTTTGTTCTTGTTCACACTAATGTGTAGGGCCCTTTACGAGTGGTTTCATTATCTAGTTATAGATGGTTCTTTTTTTTATTGATGATTTTTCTCGGACAACCTGTGTCTATTTGTTAAAGGATAAAGTGGTGTGTTCTCTGTGCTTCAAATGTTTCACAAAATGATTTAGACACTTTAATACCTCTATCAAAATAGTATGTTCTGACAATGGAGGTGAGTATATGCTGGGTGATCTCGGTACATATTTCCATGTTATCCATTAAACTACTTGTGTCGATACTCCCCAACAGAATGGTGTTGCCAAGCAGAAGAATCGACATATTCTAGTGGTAACTCGATCCTTAATGCTTGATATACATGTTCCCAAATCTTATTGGCCACCTCTGCATATCCCATCAATAGGATGCCCTCTCATGTCTTAGATTTCAAAACAGCCCTTGAAGTATTATCCCCACCTTACACTACTTCAAAAGGTGTCTCTCCAAAGGTTTTTAGTTGTGTTTGCTACGTCCATATTCATGGTCCAACTCAGGGTAAGTTAGATCCTTGTGCCCTCAAATGTATCTTTGTAGGTTTTTCTCCTACGTAGAAGTGGAATAAATGTTATCCTCCCTCATTGCAGAAACGTTGTCTTGATGGATGTTACATTTTTTGAAACACAACCATATTTCTTCTCAACCTAAACTCCTCTTCAGGGGGAGAGTTTGAGTGAAGAAGAGTTTTCTAGACCATTACTTGTCCCAGCTCCTGTGATAGAGCAAGACAAATAGCAGCCGCTTACTAATGAGTCTCCTACTGATCCTATTGAAGAGTCATATGCACCACCTATGGAAGAGTTGAAAGATTACTCCATACGCCATAAAAGTAAGACAATCACTGATGCTACTTGCCAAAGCCAAACATTTGATCCAGACTCAGGTAATACTTCTTCTATCCCTGATCCGAATCCTTCAATTCCTCTGTCAATGGTATGAATCTTCCTATTGCAAAAAACACAAAGGATTTGGGTCATGCACTCATCATCCCTTATCTTATTTTGTTTCTCTCAGCACCTTTCACCACAATATCATTCATGTCCAAATTGTTGTATGTCATAGAATCTTGTTAAATTGGCTAATGGGAAGAAGGCAGTTGGATGCAAGTGGGTGTTCACTATCAAGCATAAAGTTGACGGTTCAGTGGAACGATACAAGGCCAGACTAGTTGCAAAAGGTTTTACACAAACCTATGGATTTGTCTATGAGTAAACATTTGCTTCGGTAGCATAGATGAACTCAATTAAAGTCATACTTTCTATAGCATCATATTGTTCATGTGTCCAAATTGTCCACTTTTTACCTCTTCCTTGCTAAAGCCCCATGTATCAGCAGAAGGAGAACTAACATTTGGTGTTGAATCATGCTCAAAGATACACTATATATTATAATCTCTCATGTCTCTCTCTCTCTCTCTCTCTCTCTCTCTCTCTCTCTCTCTCTCTCTCTCCTAGTGATGGCGCATGAGAGCGCGTCCAGCTAGGGGTTCGATTTCTGTTCCGTCCTCTCACTTTCTCTATCTCTCTTAGCCTCCTGCTTGGTCCTCTAGCTTTGTGATTCGGTCATCTGTTTCGTTGGGTGGTTCTTTGTTCGGCGATGCAGCTTTTTTGGGTTGGTCGTCATAGTCCCGGGTGTGTCGTAGATGGATAAGAACTTCTTAGTGGAGTCGAAGTCTTTTACCTTTTCGGTTTTGGGTGGGGCGTCGACGGTGAGGGTGGAGGAGAAGAGGAAAAATTTCTTGGGTGTGGTCATTTTGAATGCTCAGAGCTCCGAATGGCTTGCGTCGTCATTGGAAGTGGTGTTGGGTCTCCCAGCAGAGCAAGATTATGTTAAGTCATTCAGAGAAGGTTCGAAGGTCCTAATTGCTCGGAGAGGTGGGCATAAAGTTGGGCGCTTTTTAGCGCGACAACGTTCGGGTTGGGCAGTCAGAAAGGGTCCATTGTTATCCCCGAGGGCCGTGGAGGGTGGGGATGGCTTAAATTCTCCGACGAGCTGAAAAACGTTGTAGACTTTTTTCTCAGCCTCGGTTGTTGGCGGGCCCGGTTCCTCTTCTACATTGGAGAAGAAGGTTGTGAAGGATGTTCGGCAGACTCTGGGATTGGCTCCAAAGTGGACAGGGCCTTCTTTTGCGGAGGTTTTGAGGTCGGATTCGACCACTGCTGCGAAGATGATACCCATAGTGAGTGATGGTCGTTCCTGGTTAAGGGCTTCGTTGGCAACACCTTGCGAGTTTGATCTTTTTTCCGGCGGTGTGGCATGCAAAGGCTGGTACGAGATCGGCGGTGGATTGCTTTTCCTTGGAGTCTCACCCACTGGATCTGTTGGACAAAGACTAGTTTGTACGTCCGCAGGGTAAGCACTCTCGTTTGAATTTTGAAAATTCGAGATTGCGGACGTGGCGTAAGTTGGGTCCCGGTTTTTATTTGGCATTGGGCCGGGCTGTGAGGAGAGTTCTGATCCGGTTTGCCGGGTCGGGGCTGTTTCGAAAATTAGGTTTTCGCGTGGCCCGACTCAAGCGGAAACCTAAAGTTTCCTGCCTGCCGCCTTCGTCGCCGATGACGACAACGGAGGTGTCCTCTGGGTTGGTTCTAAATCGGCTTCCTCATGGGGGTATGGAGGTTACAGCGTTGGGAGCCAAAAAGGGCGCGAGTCCAGCTTCATCAGCTTTTGTTGGGGACTACTCTAGGTCGGAGCACTTGTCGGCGGCAGATACAGGGACGGAGTCTTCTTCCGAGGGTGAGTCGAGCAGTTCCCAGGTGTTTCCGGCGGTTTCTAGTCGGACTCCAGCCTCTAATCTGTTCGGTTTCCCCCCTCCTCCCGCACCGAATCTGGCTTTTCCGGCGGATCCTGCTCATTTTTCTTCTAAGTTCACTCCATTGGGGAAGCTTCAGACTCCTAAACCCCTTTCTGCCGCTCTGTCTCTTGTTGGAGCAGCTATTTTAGGGGAGAAGCTGCGTTCCCCCTCCCTGTGGTGGTTTCTAAGCCTTTTCAGTGTTACTACAGGAGGGCGAAAAATCTAAGGGAAGGGCATTCTATGAAGTGGAATGATGGGCTACTTTCTAACTCACTGGAAGCCGTGAAGATGTCAATTGGCGACATTGTTAAGAGGGTTTCAGGTGCAGAGCCGTCAGCTGAGAAGGTTGCAAAGCCTCCTGCAATGAAGAAGTCAGTGACGTCAGTGAATCAGGGCCTTTTTAGGAAGGGGTTTCTCAACCTTCCCCCAATATCAGTCCTTCCCGTGGCGCTTCAGGAGGTCAACAATGGAGGGGTGGTAGGCCCCCCTTCCCCTTCGAGTGGTTGCTTTAATGGTTTCTCCCAATCTCGGAATTGGCCAGTTGGTTTTGATCATAACGGGGAGATTGTGGTGTGGGAGGAGGATGAAGATGATTATTGGGATGGTTTGCCATTAGATTGGGCGATGGATGGAGATTTTGGGGTGGAGGCATTGGCTATTCGGAATGCCATGGAAGAGGAGTTCCAATTTTTTGAGCGTCAGAAGTCTAAAGGGAAAAGGGAGCTTCTAAATTTGCATAGTTCCATTAACTATGGTGATGCGAACTATCCCTCTAGGCGTAGGAAAGGCAAGGCACACATGTTGTAGGTTTGTTGTGCCTTGAAGGGTAGTGGGTAGTTTTGTTCTTAGTTGGGTTCTTTTGTAGCTTGTTTTGGTTCTTTTGTGTTCTAGGGCCTTGGTGTTGCGGGTTATTTTTGGGTTAGATTAGGTTGTTCCTGTGTATACTTCTTGTGTACTTAGGGGCGCCTTACGCTTTCTTTAATAAAGTTTTTCTACTTATCAAAAAAAAAAAACATTTGGTGTTGAAACAACTGTCCCTACCATAAACGTAGGATTGACACGAGGCTTGGCTCCTTTACTTGAACGGCCCTTGCAACCTCGAGTAAGACGACCATTAAATCTCCAACAAGTTTCTTGAGTATGCCGAGACCTCTTACAATGGTCACAAAAGATTTTTTCCTTATTGTCTGAGGTCGCATCGGCTTTGCCACCACCCCGACTACTGAAATCACCTTTCGAATTGTGTTGAAATCCACTTACTAGAGCATATTGAGATTGGAACTGGAATGGAGGCTTGTGCTGTGACGGCTCTCCGCATTTTGTACATGCGAAAATACCTCCCTCAGTGACGAAAGAGGATCCTTTCCCAAGATCTGAACAAAAACTGGATCATACTCTGAGTTCAAACCAGCTAAGAACTCATAAATAGGTTCCTCTTCTATCATCTTCCTAATCTTGATTGCATCTGCTACACACTTAGTCTGCAAATTTTGATAATGATCCAACTCCCGCAACAAACCATAAAGTTTATGAAAATATGTGACTACATACCAATCACCTTTGATTCTTCCATGTATCTGTCCCATCAATTCATAAATTTGTGCTCCATTCCCCATTTTTGAGTATGTCTAAGCTGCTGCATCCCAAACCTCTTTTGTTGTGCGGAGAAAAATACTCATAACTAATCTTTGGTAGCATATAGTGTAATAACCAGGACATAATCATCGAATTCTCAGCCTCCCACTTGTCATAAGAATCATCTAATGCAGGTTCAGATACTTTCCCATTCAGGTATCCCATCTTTCCTCGATTCTTAATATATAGCATGGCAGATTGCGTCCAAGAAAGGTAATTCAGCCCATCCAACTTCACATTTGTGGTTTGGAGAGTTGGATTCTCAGTTTGGGAGGTCACTTGACTCTCTATCCCCTTTTTGTGAGTTTTTTAGGTCTAACTCGATGTCAACATCTTGAGTTCAGAGAGATTAAAGAGCACTAAACAAAAATACTAGAATTCCACCATCAATATCAAAGGGAAAAACATCTCTATTTCTTCTTCTTCTTTTTTGTTGCTAAACGACATGTTGTTGAAGGTTTACCTATCGTTTGACAAGTTGCTGAACAATCTGCCGTTTGCCCCAGATCTAGGCAACATGCCATTTGGAACAATGTTGTACGAGTACAGCCTCTGCGCCCGCAGCTGGAGATTACGCCGCCGCCACTGAAAGACATTGGTGGTCCTCAAATACTCCAGAAAACACCACAAAAACCTCTGAAGACTCAAACGAGCCTACTCTTCATGATCGGTTCAACAAAACATCCTCATCGTGCCCCGGTTGAGTGTCATAGCAACCATAGAGACTTGGGTTGCCGCTCATCACGCTGCGCACAACCATAGAGACTTGGGTCTATGCTGATGTCAGCAATCATACAACTGAAGTCAGCGACCACGTGAGATAGTTTTGTGGAATTTTTTCCTAGGTTGGTTGCAAGAATTCTAACACCGCTCTCATATTATGTTGAATCACCAATTGTCCCAAAAACTTAACTGGTTGGAAAGAGTGAATTTTATTATCTAATTAATATTCTAACATTCCTTGAATAAGTGAGGCCCAATACGTGAAATATTTAATTTAAATGGAAGATGAATGACGTAGATAAGATTTGAACTCAGGACCCTTGATCTAATACCAAGTTGAAAAGAGAAGAAACGAATATGAGAAATTTGGTAGAAGAAGAAAACTGTCGTTATTCCACCATATTGTTTCATACAACTACATGGGTTTAAATAGAAAATACATACTATTATGGGAAGAAATTAATAGCAAAGTACAATCATAATAATAGGAATAAATCAGAAAATAAAATGAAGGATAATCAAATCATAGCATATCGGAAGTTTCCATCTTCAACACCTTCATAATGATTTACTTGAGGAAGTCTATATGGAGCAACCACTTGTTGCTCAGGAGGAGTATTGGGGTAGTGTTTGAAAATTGAAGAATGCATTATATAGGCTCAAGCAATCACTGATAGCTTGGTTTGGGAAATTCTCCAAAGTAGTAATGGAATTTGGCCTCCGTCGTTGTCAAGCAGATCACTCAGTTTTTCACTTACATATTGATGCTGGGTACATCCTATTGGTTGTTTATGTCGATAACATTGTGATTATGGAGGAATTACCAGGTTGGAAGCAGTTTTTGTAGCTACGCTTTCACACCCAAGATTTGGGTAAACTTCAGTACTTCATGGGGATTGAGGTTGCAGGATCTAAGATAGGCATCAATTTATATCAGAGGAAGTATGTACTTGACTTTCTTGAGGAGACTGGATTGTTGGGTGTTCGACCTGTTGTTACTCGTATGGATCCAAACTAGAAAGTCTTGAGAGATGGAGACTTATTTCCAAATCCTAGTAGATACCATCAACTGGTTGGGAAACTCAATTATTTCACTATAACAAGACCCAATATCTCATACGCAGTTAGTGTGGTAAGCCAATCTTAGATGCTCCGAGACTCAAATTGCGATGCTGCTATTTGTATTATTTAGTACATGAAGAGAGCCCCAGGCAGGGGCATACTGTTTAGGAAGAATGGTCATCCCAAGGTGGAAGGTTTCACTGACGTAGACTAGGCAGGATCACTGTTAGACAGAAGGTCCACTACGGGATATTGTAGCTTTCGAGGAGGAAATCTCATAACATGAAAAAGTAAGAAGCAAAATGTAGTTGCCCAATCAAGTGCGGAAGTTGAGTATAGAGAGATGGCTCATATTGCTAGTGAGCTGAATTGGTTACAACACTTCCTTCATGTTGGCTTCCCAGCACCTATTCCTATCCCACTATCTTTTTATAACCAAGTTGCTCTACACATTGCCTCCAATCCTGTGCTCCATGAAAGGACCAAACACATTGAAGTAGATTGCCATTTCGTTAGAGATAAGATACTGAGCATAGATATAATCACACCGTTTGTGAAGTCTAAGGACCAACTTGCTGATATTTTCACAAATGCATTATGCAGGAGTCAAAGTTTATTTTTTTTCAAGCAGGGCTTATATGACATATATGCTCCAGCTTGAGAGGGAGTGTTAGAATGCTTAGTATACGCTGTACTCTTCTAGAAAGAATCCTCTCCCTGCCAACTGTCCCCATACAGCTCTCATTCTCATAATATTCTCCAATTATTGTAACTAATTCTCCTATATGTGGAATTGAGGGCCGCACAGTAAAAAGAATATACAGCCCTTCTTGATTCACATCTTCACTTTTCTTTCCCATTAACAAAGTGAAACACCAAAACCAAAATCCTTACCTATGCCAAAAGTACATATGCGAGGACAAATTGATTCCCCACTTCCGAGGTAGCCCTTCATAATATTGCAAATCTCCTTTTCATCTTCAACAGAACCATCAGTAATGAGGAAAATGAGCGGAATTGAATCAGTAGCCTTGGCCAACAACTTCATTGCCTAAATAAAGCAGATCAAGGTCAAAATTCTGTATCAGATGGCTAATATCAACAGAGAAAGGAAGAGTGGAAAATTAGAAATTGTATGTAAAGTAGGCCATAAATGAGTAGTAATAACATCATAGGGTATTCCTTTCATCCAAACCAGCAAAAACCTGGAGAACACCTTGCTTTAAGGGCAACTTTTTTTAACCACTAAACGATGCAAAATGGCTATGTGCTTATGGGTCTAGCAAAAACCCCTCTCACAGATGCATCTACACATGCAGCCAGGCCGTAAAATAGTAAATAAACAAATAAGGGCTGCACTATTCATCTAATTGTTCCGTAATAATAGATTTATTATAGACGATGAATCATGGAGTAAGTAGGGTACAGAAGAACTTGATGGCTTCTTTGAGTTTCCAACTTAGCTTTTCTCTTTTTAAATACAATTAGGAAGCAAGAAAACAGATGAAATCTAAATTAAAGAAAAATGTTTGAACTTCACAAGCATAATAATTGGAGTACATTTGATCCGTAACTTGGAACATGTTAAAAATTAAACTCACCTGATTTAGGGGAAGCAAAATGTTCGTACTACCGTTTGCAATAAAGTTAGCACCAACCCACTCTGTAGCATCTGAGATTGCTTCCTTGGTTGCCAGCTTCATTGATGGTGAGAATAAGAGTACCTCTCCATTAAAAGCTATTATGTTAAAAGTATCTTCAGGGTTGAGCTTGGAGAGTGATACCACTAGTGCAATCTTTGCATTCTCAAGAGGGTCTCCTCGCATGCTGCCGCTTATATCAATAAGAAATACCACTTCCTTTCTGAAAACCTATCAAATTCACTAAAATTAATGGAGTGAAAATTACCATGATGCATTTAAAAGATGCGTAAAAAAATTTTGTTTACAGCTGTGGAACTTGGGGTCCTTGAGGGCCGGGCCACCTACTCGCAGGAAAAAGAAGGGTGGCCAGCATTCCATTAAAGGCCATTAATCAGCGTTCCATTTGGAGAAAAAAAAAATGTTCATCCTCTTAGAAATAATTTGTACCTAATTATTTTCTAGTTGACTTGTTTCCCTCTAATTTAAAAGACGTACCTATCGCTTTGATAAGTTAAACCAAGCAAAGAAAAACTAGTATTTTTACCATCATTCTTCAAGCACCAGTAAACACATTCCCATTAATGCAGATATCTTCAAAATTAAAAAATATGAGAAAAAGAAGGTAGTAGGTTAATGCTAACAAACCTTCCTACTCTGGATATTTCCAGGGAAAACATAGAAGCAAAACATCTCTCTTTGATCAAAATCACGCAGAAATGGAGATTGCAAGAGCACACCACCAAAGAAGTCAACTGAATTAACCTGCAAAAACATTAGTCCATATAAGATTAAACCCTTCTGGCATCCTTGCATACATGGTGTTACCAATTTATGACCATCAACAATCTGAACTCTACATATTCTTGTAATGATCCATACTGAAATGTTCAGTCACAAAACAACTAATAATTCAAGATCTTACCGTGTATGAGAAAGTGAAGTCTGCATTCGACCATGCTGGAACTTCAGCTTCGTATAGGAAACTTCCTTTACCAGCTTGACGTGTTAGTTCCTGGAAGGTCACAAAAAGCAAGTGTCTTTATATGTATTTAGAGGCTGAACAAAATTTATAACAAAGAGTTACCTTTAGGGGATGGCTGGTACTTTTGTATATAATTTCTCTCCCAGTACCAGAGTTCACTTTCAAAAAAATCTTTTCTCTTTTAGAGATTTTCTTTCCAATAGGATTGACATATGCTGGAAAACTAAAAGGTACATTGAGGCAAAACTTGCCATCATGATATGATAATTTCTGAGACCAACTGATCTGAATTGAGAGAGTGGAGCCTCCATCAACCTAAAAGATAAACATAGTAATTTACAGAGAATTGAAAAATAATTTCTAAATCAGTGATTCCAAACTGAAGCAAGCACTGGATGCACTAAATAATAACCTGCGGAACTTTTAAAGTGTAGATCTGGCATTTGAGAAAGCGTCCCTCAGCTTTGACCACTTTCTCCATGTCTATTGTATCTTCCATTGTGATTAGCTGAGTACGATAAGATCTTCCGCTAACATCAACCTCGACACCTAGAAGTGAACCCTGTTAGCCACATCATGACTATTGCTTGAGAACTTAAGATAACTTGCTTCAAATTCTAAAGGAAAAGGCCAGTCTGCAAGTATCTCAAACATGTTATAGCATGCAATCAATATATGTTTATCCAATGACGAAAGTAGGAATTTAATCTAGAGAGGGCCAAATTGAAAAATATCAACCTGATTTGAGCATTAGAAATCAAAAGGTTCCAACTTTTACAAAACTATCTGAAATAAACATGACTTTCGGGTACCTTTAGAAAAATTGGTTTTGGTGTTTTAAAAACTGATCAAACGAGAAACTAAAACATGATTCTATGATGCTAGCATGTAGTAAAACAACATCAAATCATTGGTTCATGAAAACTATGACGTGCTCTCATGCAGATCCATGCAAACATAACCTATTCTAAATCTGTAACTTTTTATGGAACTTTTGAATGAAACAAGAGTAGGGATATGAAAACTCAAAAAAAAAAAAAAAAAGTTGATGAATTGATGAAAGAACTTGTGCTTGAGGTGCTGAAATGATCGATTGGATGAGAGGATGTGAGAAAATAAAATTTTCTAAAGCACTATGAGGTATGCGGGTAGGGCTTAGGGAGGTAGGGTTTTGTGTTCTCTTGAAATTTTGGAGAGAAAAGTGAGAGAATGGGAGCTGCTAGGGGTGCATGGCTGCTAAGGGGGTTTAAATAGGTTTAGGTTGTCCAATTGTCTCAAGGATTAGGGTTTCACAAGACGAAAATAGTTAGGATTTAGTTAAATGAAAAATTACACAATTTGAACAAAAGTACCCCAGCATAGTCGGCTACTATAGGGCTCTTTTAAAAATTGATTTCAACTTTAATCAAAACCATGCTAAAATAATGTCAAACATATTTTTTTGAAAATTTCATGAAAACTACGCACTTTTAAGCTTAATAATGCATAAGTGTCATGTGGAAAATCTATGCTCATGCAATGTTCTTGAAATTTTTTTTATTACTCATGTTGACCTATTATGATCCATAAGACTAGGTTAGATTAATATAAGGTCGGAATATTACAAATGCTGGTGTCTTTAGCAAGGAAGAGGTAGACACACTTCATCGGCTTATGTCTTGACTTGAGACATCCACTACTGCATCCTTCTCCTTTGCTAATACAAGTAATTCAACCACTACTTTGAATGCATCATCCACTCACTTTGACGACCCTTAGGTTGTTAACTCAGGAGCCTCCGACCATAGGACTGATATATCTTCATTGTTTCCTTCTTATAATCTTTGTTTCAATTGGGAAAAATTCAGAATAGTTGATGGTTCTCTATCATCAATGTATTGTAAAAGGCTCCCTTTCTTTTACACCTTGTGTGACGTGACATTGTCATGTCTTTCATGTACCTGATTTTACAGCAAATTTATTATCCATTGCACGTATTACCCATTAGTCAAATTGTAGAGTCATCTTTATTCTTATTATTATGGTTTTCAGAACCTAGTCACGGAGGGATGACTAGTAGTGATACCTTGAAGGATAGTTTGTTTATCTGGATTCTTAGCCTAAAACACAAGGTTGGCTTGCACAGGCTTATCACACCGTTTGATTAGACAACTCTACATTAGGAATTTGGCTTTGGCATCATTGATTAGGGCATCCTTTTTTTGTTATTGAAACGAATGTTTCCTTCTATGGTTTTCCATAATAATGTTTATAAGTTTCATTGTGATACTTGTAAACTTGCTAAATATCATCAAGTGTCATTTTCTCCTAGTATAAATAAAAATTTTGAGCCTTTTATTCTTGTTCATACTGATTTATGGGGCCCTTCACGGGTGGTTTCTTTATCTAGTTATTAGTGGTTTGTTTCTTTTATTGATGATTTTTCTTGGACCACTTGGATCTATTTGTTAAAGGATAAAAGTGATGTATGTTCTGTTTTTCAGACATTTCATAGAATGATTCATACCGAATTTAATACCTTTATAAAAAATTGTCTGTTTGACAATGGGGTTGAGTACATGTCTAGTGATCTCTCTACATATTTTGTGAACAAGACATTATCTATCAAACCAGTTGTGTTTGTACTCCTCGGTAGAACGGAAGCTGCAAAATCATCTTCTAGAGGTAACCCAGTCCTTAGTACTTGATATGAATGTTCCCAAATTTTATTGGGGTGATGCATTACTCACCACTGCATATCTCATAAATAGGATGCCTTATCGTGTCTTAGATTTCAAACACCTCTTGAGTTGTCCCTACCTTTATTTATTTCCAAAGGTGTTATTCCATGGCCGACAAGGGGTAAATTAGATCATTGTACTCTGAAATGTATCTTTATGGGTTATTCTCCTACTCAGAAAGGCTATAAATGTTATCATCTCCCATCACGAAAACGTTTAATCATGATGGATGTTACTTTCTTTGAGTAACAACCATATTTCTCATCAACCCAAACTTTGCTTCAAGGCTACTTCCCTACTCAGTGGTCCTTTACGTGTCCTTGCTCCTATGCCGGAGCATGACAAACAACAGCCTCTTGCTAATAAGTCTCCTCCTGATGAGTCATATCCGTCGCCACTGGAGGAGTTGAGAGTTTACTCCAGATGCTTGAAAAGTAAGACCATTTCCGATCCTCCTTGCCAAAGATCTGATCTTGACTTAGGTAATACTACTTCTATCTCTAAATTGAACTCTTCAATACCTGTTGTCAATGATATTGGCTATGTTTGTTAGTGTTTTTGTGTACGTGTTTAAGTGTTTTGATGTTATATAAAGTGAGAAGTATTTTTTGGTTGGATCTAAATTTGAGAAAATGTTTTGTGGAATACACCTACTTATTTTGAGAAAACCCAAGCAGATGTATAATTGACTAAAAAAAAAAAAAGTGGTCGTATGGCCACCCTCAGTGAAGGAGAGGGGGTTGCGCTGCCACCCCGATCTAGCTGGGGTGGCTGCACAACCACCGTTGACCTATTGTGGTGAGCGTGCGGCCACTCTATGCTTGTTGTGATGGCCGCACGGCCAACTCTCTCCTCCACTGAGGGTACACAATTACTATTTTTTTTAATAATAAGTTAACACCTACACCTCCAAAAATTAAGTGCTTATTTTGTCAAAATATTCCTACAAGGTATGAAAAGTTCTCTGAATAATGTTTTGTGGTTTGAGCTATTTGTTAATGTATTTGAGAAAATTGTGTTTTTGTTTCTAAAAACATAAAATACTTGGAGAATACATTACCAAACAAAGCCATTAATCTTCCTATTGCACAACGCAAAGAAGTCAGGTCAACAGGTCATGTATCAACCTCCTATACCTAACGTTATTTTTTATAAACATCTTTCACCCTCATCTCATTCCTTTGTGTCCAAATTTTTTTTTTTTGATAAGTAAGAATACTTTATTAAAGAAAGCGTAAAGCGCCCCTAAGTTTACAGGAACAACCAAAGCTAACCCACTAAAACCCAATAGAACCAACAAAACTCGAACCCCTCGAAAACGAAGAAAGACCCCAAAACAAACTACAGTAGAAACCAACTAAGAACAAAACAACCCACCACCCACCCACCAAAGCACACAAACCTACATCATGTGTGCCTTGCCTTTCCTACTCCTAGAAAGAACTTTAGCATCACCATAATTGATGGAGCTATGCAAATTTAGTAGCTCCCTTTTTCCTTTAGACTTTTGGCGCGCAATCATCTTCTCCCGCTGAAAATCTTCTTCCATGGCTTCCCTAATTGCCAAGGCCTCCTCCCCAAAAGCCCCTTCCAATGCCCAATCCAAGGGCGATCCATCCCAATAGTCATCTTCCTCCTTTTCCCAAACTACAATCTCCCCGTTGTGATCAAAACCGAAGAATCCAGTTCTCTCAACGGAGCAAGGAGAGATGCAGCCACTCGAAGGAGAGGAAGGCCGTACCACCCCGACCTCCCGCAGCAAAACAGGAGGGACTGGAACACTCGGAGGAAGATTAAGAAATCCCTTCCTAAACAAACCCTTTTTCCCTGGAAATTCTGTCTTCTTTTTCGCACGAGCCTCTCCACCCGTAACCTTAAGAAGAACAGGTTCTGCGGACAGCTTTGAGGCTTCCAACGAGTCAGCATGAAACCCATCATTCTAGACCATTGAACGCCCTGCCCTGAGCTCCCTAGCCCTCCTGAAGTATTGCTGAAATGGTCGACTAGGCAGCAAGGGGGAAGGGAAAGAACGAACCTTCTTCCCCAACTCAGAAGCCCCTGAAAGTGAAGGAACAGAAGAGACAGAGAGTTCTGCACCACACAGAAGCCCAGTCGACGTCGGAGGAGCAACCAAAGTCACCGGCGACGGCGTCTTCACAGTCGGCACAGGTGGGAAGACGAACAAAGGAACCGACTTAACCAGAGACGGCCCACCCCCAGGAAGCGATCTAAAGTGGAAGGAAGTGATACAGGAAGCGATGAAAGCTCTTCTTAAAAATAATACATGGGATCTTTTTGAATTGTCTAATGTAAAAAAAGGTGGTTAGATGCAAGTGGGTGTTTACTATAAAGTATAAGGTCGTTGGTTCTATTGAGAAAGATACAAGGCCACACTAGTTGCAACAGGTTCTACACGAACCTATAGAATTGACCATGAGCAGACATTTGCTTCAGTAGTAAAGATGAACTCAATTCAAATCTTACTTTCAATGGCAATAAATTTGGATTGTTCTCTGTACCAAACAAAATCAAGCTAATCATACGCTTTTTATCAAACATCTTCTTGAGGAATAGTAACAGCTCTTATTGTGTATATAAATGATATTGTAGTGACAGAAAATGATAATGAGGAGATACAAAACTTAACAAATTATATTGCAAATGAATTTGAAGTAAAAGACTTGGACAGTTTGAAGTATTTTCAAGGTATAGAGGTAGCGAGATCGAAACATGGTATATTTATCTCCCAACAAAAATATGTCCTTGATCTTCTCAAGGAGGCAGGGGTGCTCGGATGTAAAGCCATGGATAATCCAGTGGAGATGAATGTTAAGTTGGGTGAAAGTAGTGAGAGTCCACTGGTGGAAAGAAAGGTAGATATCAGCATTGGATGGTAGGTGGGATTTAATTGTCTCACACCTGTTCCAACATCATATACGTTGTTAGTGTTGTAAGTCAATTTATGCATTTGCCACGTGAATCTCATATGGAAGCAGTCTACCAAATTCTTTGCTACATCAAATCCTCGTCAATTAAGGGATTGTTGTTTCTCCGACATGATCACTTCAAAATAGAAGCGTACATAAATACAAATTGGGATGGATCTGTTATGGATTGACAATCCACATCAAGATATTGCACAATAATCAGTGGTTGCTAGATCCAGTGTGGAAGCAAAATTCAGAACCATGGCTCATGGAGTGTGTGAAATGTTATAGTTGAAGATACTGTTGAAAGAACTTGGGTATGATTTCAAAGATTCCATGAGACTGTATTGTGACAATAAAGTTGCAAGTAACATCGATCACAATCTAGTCCAACATGACCAAACCAAGTATGTCAAAATTGGTAGACATTTTATTAAAGAAAAACTATGTGTGGGTCTAACATGCACACCCTATGTGAAGACAGGGGAACAACTTGCTAATTTCCTAGCAAAGAGTGTCAAGTAGCATCTTTCATGCAATCTTAAGCAAGCTGGGCATGCAAGATATCTTTGTCTCATCTTGATGGCTCAACTTGAGAAGGAGTGTTGGTGTGTTATTATTTTTATGTTATTTTATTATTATAGTATTGGAGGGCATTTATACACTTGTACAATGTGTTGCAATTATAAATAATACATGATAGAGAGAGA
This sequence comes from Alnus glutinosa, assembly GCF_958979055.1. Classification (NCBI taxonomy): domain Eukaryota; kingdom Viridiplantae; phylum Streptophyta; class Magnoliopsida; order Fagales; family Betulaceae; genus Alnus; species Alnus glutinosa. Next base: position 14,201,674 of record NC_084888.1, on the reverse strand, counting down.
GAGAGAGAGAGAGAGAGAGAGAGAGAGAGAGAGAGAGAGAGAGAGAGAGAGAGAGAGAGAGGAGAGGAGGAGACAACAACAGATGGGGGTTGGGGCTACAAAGACAACATAAAGGCCATAAACATGGGTTTTTATCTATAAAACAAACATAAGAGGAAAAAAAACATGAACCAAATCTTCAAGAACAGCATTATGCAATCCCCATTTAGCATGACAAATAGTAGAATCATTTTGGCCAGATGTTCAACAAAACCAATTATAAGGTTGAAGACTTTGGGAAATGAAATTCAGAAAATTCACAGAAATGAAACGTGCAACCAAGATCTATAACCGGAAATCAGCTTCCAAATCACATAAAAGCACACCCCTTATGCCTTAATTTATTAAACTCCAATAACCTAAATGAAACATTGACCAAAAATTAACCAAAAAAACCCTGAAAAGAAAAGAATAAGTAAATCAAAAGCTTTTCAAAAAAAGAGAGAAGAGTTTAAAATGAATTACGAAGAAGGAAATCATAGCTAAATTTTGACAGCACACCGCCCACATTTTGATAGCTTATGGTCCAAATTATCATGAATTTGGGGGTAGTTTACGGGGTAAAGTTTAATTTATCCCAAATTCCCAGGTCTAACGTCCGTAACAAAACATCTCGTAGTTTCTTTCATATATATATATATATATGCTTTTGGGAGCGGCTCCGCCCAGTTTAGTTTCCTCATGTCTGCTCCACTTCATTTAAAATTAATCCAATAATCCAAAATAATCCAGAACATTTTATTCCAACATATCCACTCAGTCTTCAACTCGCCAATCACTCACATGAGAAAACCAAACTGAGCGGAGCCGCTCCGCTTCCTTCGAGTCGTTCTTTTTTATAAATATACACGAAGTATAAAGATAAGTCAGTAAAAAAAAAATCATAAAATAATTAATCACTAAATAATAATAAAAGCGATTGTCCAAAAAATTAGTCCTTTCATGTCCTCAAAACTTCTTTCATTATTGTTTCTCCATAGACCTGACAAGTAATCGAGTTGTTAATTACCAATCGAAATTTCACACTTTGTTTTTTTTTTTTTAAATTATATCTAGACTCATCCATGCCAATGAATTACAAAGCATTGCATTGACTTAGATTAGAACATTCATACATTTCAGTCTCGCACAGAATCCATCTAAGAGTCGGGTAGGGCCCACATATTAGACAGTTCAATCACCTACCTTGAATAATAATAATAATAATAGAAACACGAATTTTTAAACAACATAATAACATCCTTCAGCTAATTTTAATTTAACAAAATAACATAAAAAGCAGTTTAATTAGTTGCTTCGAGCATCGTTAATTATTTCATACCTGCTCTCCCATCGGCACCGCAATGCGGCAATCGCACCGCCGGCCCGCCATCACGCAATGCACGCGCCACGTCCCGCTCACCACGACGAACGCAGTGTCCAAGTAGCTCTCGATCTCCATAGCCAACCCATGCATGTGCAGCGGTATCAGAGCCGGCGGCTCGCACAGCCCGTGCACGTACGGCTGATAGCTCGGAACGTCAGGGTTGTCCACCACCGCGGGCTCCGGTATCACCGCGTACACCGTCGGTGCCGTCGGCAAGTACCCCTCAGCCTCCGACGACCTCGTCATCGTCGGAATCACAGCCGGGGCCGACGAAGATGCCGACTCTTTCCCGTAGTATATTCGCTTCGAGACCTTCAGGCCGTACTCCACAGAGGTCGAGAACTCGGCCTCCATTGCTTTTCGGCTCAGTACTTTACGGCTAGTTCCTTATACACACGCAAATCTCGTGCATCAATATATGACAATAAACAATCTGATAGTTCAACCAGAGCCTCAAACAACTGTTCTCTAACCGTACGCGTTTGAGAGTCAGAGAGGCGGTGAAATATGATAGAGAGAGAGAGAGATTGATGTTGAGGTGACGCTCTGACTTCTTTGAAACGCAGTTGAAGAGTGAAGAAGAAGGGGCTGTACTTGTAGTTTTTGTGGAGGGAAAATAATATTTTTATTGGCATACAGAAAAAAAAATATATATATATTATTTTCACGAAAAAAAATATTATTTTCAATGAGTAAAGCAAGTGGGAGTTCGCCACGTGTAGGTTGGTAGGGAGGGTATTCGAGAGCTGGCGTTTTCACAGGATGTGAACGAATGACTAGACGACAAGTAATGTACTTTTTGGGTTGCAATTACCTGCGGTTAAGCAGAGGCTTTTGCTCTAGACCGACCAGTAAAATCTGACTTCTTTTTTTCTTTTTACTTACAAAAAAGTCTACTATACAATAAAAAAGCTATTGATAAAATTAAGGGATAATTACATTTTACCTCCTGTTTTATTCACGGGATAGCGATTTACCCTCCAATGTATCAAAATTGTTAGATGACCCTCCTGAACTTGCCAACGTGTGGCAAGTTTAACCTTCCGTCCACTCACCCGTCTATTTGGATGGAAAGTCAGTCATATGCGTTGCACGTGACCGTTTAATGCATTTTTCCTTCCCAAAATACCCCTGTCCCAAATAGCCTTCATACCAGTACATGCATTAAAAAAAAAAAAAAAAAAAAAAAAAAACCCATTCAACCCGACTGTCCAGCTGCTCCAACACCGTTTAGTTACTCCGACCAAGTGGTTCATGGATCTTAGGTTGTAGGTCGTAGATCTCCATTGGGATAGGCTCGTCCCCGAAGTTGCTTGTGCCGCACGCAAACACGGCGCGGTGACTCACCAGTGCAACGATCGCTAAAAGAGGAATTCTTTGGCTTGTTGTATCTTTGTGAATGAATGGTGAATGAATAGAAATAAGGTTGGTTCTACCAACAAAAACCGTCACCTTAAAAGGCAGCACATCACATGTCTCTTTCCTTCTTTGTACTCTATGCACTCTTCTCCTAACTCGAATACCATGATAGCCACACATGACGCATGCTTTCTTTTCTTCTTTTCCGTCTTCAATCAAATAATGCTACCATAATCTTTTCAATTACAACGGCTTTGTCATGCTCTGTTTTTTGAACATGAAACAGAGGACGTGGAGAATTTTTTTTATGTCAACGTAAGTTTTTCTACAACAGCAGATTCATCAAGAGGTATTGCACTGCAATCTCTGTGGTTGCCCAGACCAGACCGTGCCAAACCTCCATCAACTAACCACATGTCATGATCACCAAGCTCTCGATACGGGAAGTATCCAATAACTGATGTTCATTTTGAAGCATCCACTGCAGAGATTGGTACATTGGTGCACCCATTGCACCAACACCGCACCTAGGACACTGGCTGGCCACGATTGGGATGGACCGCCATTGGATTGTGATAGATTGCCCAACAGCTCTTCCTTCCCGTTTTAGTGCATTGCAGGGTGTGTCTTTCATTCGGTGCTGAATATCTAAAGGAAAACGTGTGATCCTTGAGTGAGAGTGTTTCTCAGTTTTTCAAGTCTGGAAGATCACGTGTCTTCTGCTGCAATATGGAAAGAAAACATGTCTTGATTTGGTGCACGGCTACAGGTTGAAGAATAACGGGTGTCAATGCTGCATGGATTTGGAAATGGCGTGTATATCGGCCCTACCCTTTATGGAAAGTGCCATGAGCCTTGATTCTCATCCATGGATTCGGTGCTGCAAGTCTTTGTTTTTTTGGAGAGAAATTGTGAGAGTTCGGTCTTGTAGAAATTGAAAGAAACATGCACGTCGTGGAAGAATTGAATTTGCAGATGTAGATATCGTGGAAGCCATGTATGAGAGATAAAGTATCCATGACTTGAGAAAGGAAGGAAGAGCCGACATACTTGTTCTGCGAGAATGGTCGTGTAAAGTTGGACTCGAAGCTCAGTCCCACGCTAGAGTCAAAGTTCTTGAGCCGGCCAGTTAGGGCTAGGACGATCTTGGTGTCGGTGGTACATTGGCAAGGAGAAATGCATAAGTTGGTGGTACTACAGTGAACACGTGTGGGTATAATATCTGATGGGGACGGGGGTATTTTGGAAAGGAAAAATGCATTAAATGGTCACGTGTAACGCACATGACTGACTTTCCTTCCAAATAGACGGGTGAGTAGACGGAAGGTTAAACTTGCCACACGTTGACAAGTTCGGGAGGGTCATCTAACAATTTTGGTACATTGTGGGGTAAATCGCCACCCCGTGGATAAAACGGGGGGGTAAAGTGTAATTATCCCTAAAATTAATATAAATTTAAAATTCGTAAATTTCATTGTCGGATGCTCATAGTCTATAAAAATTTTAATCATTGAAAAATGTTAACAATTACATTCGGTAAGCGGATATGACTTTAGGCGCATCATGAATTAGACATTGAGTAATGTTATAAATTATATTTTTATATTACAATTATTTTATAATAGGGATGTTGCTGTTTTAACTAATTATTAAAGTTGATAATTTTTTACACAACCTGCGAACCCAACATGAAATTAAAGAGTTAACCCTGAGAAGTTTGACCCATTTAATTAAATGCGTCGGGTTTTGATTAACCCTATTTGGTTTTATACATATGCTTCGACATGACTTAAATCCGTACGTGACATAATGAAAGACAGTTTTTGACATAACTCGCGAACTCGATACGAATCCAAGACAAAATTAGAGAGTTAAGATTGAGGGATTTAAACCATTTAATTAAATGGGTTAGATCATAGTTGACCTATATAGTCTTATACTCATGCATCAACATACGAATACAAATTGTCATTTGTCACTCCTACCAATTACTAAATTAGTCATTATTTAAAAAATAAATAAATAATTATGTAAAACTTGAACGTCAACATTGTACAATAGTTATGAGATAAAATTATTATATCCATCGTTACTCTTAAGCATTTTCATATTGTTAAGAAAACTATAAAATAGTTTTAAGGCATTGTTTAATGGGTTTTTCTTCTCGTCCTATAATTAATTAGGGCTGTTAATTTTTAATACGACTTGCGAATCAAATATTAATCCAAAACAAAATTAATGGATTGAGGTTAAGAGGTCTGACTCGTTTGATTAAATAGGTTAGGTTAGAGTTGACACATATAGTATTGCGTCAATATATCGACATGACCTGAATCTGATACACAACATTTAGTGCGCTGATAATTTTTTATACGACACCCAAACCTAATAGGAAATTATTGAGTTAGAGTCGAGGGGTATGATTCATTTAATTAAATAGATTGAGTTATAATTGACATATATGAGTAATTCTAAACGTTATATCAATGTCCCTCTAAAATTAAGATAACTTTTAAAATTACTATTAAATTTTGATCAAATAGTAATTTTAAAAGGTACATCAATTTTAAAAGAACATAAAATGAATATGAATATAACATCTAAAATTACTCAACATATATAATTTTAAATTTATTCTTGGACACGATCCAAACTCACCGGACGAACTAGAATTGCCACCATTATACTCAATGTGGTTCGCAACTTTGCGTGGAGTTTTTGTAGGATATTTTAAGAGAAGAATAAAGTCTCAATTATCAGGACCAAGTCATCTAATGTTTTTGATTATACTTTGTTTTTGCTTTTGTCATTTTTAATGAGGTTTGCTTGGGCCATTGGGAGAATATTTTACTAGAAAGGTGAAGTCCCAATTATGTAGACCTGAGTCATCTAATCTTGATTACTAAACTTTAATAAAGTTTAGTCAAGGTAATCAAAGTGACGGTCCCACCAATATTCTTTTTTTATTCATAGATAACTTACTTTATTTTTGTTTTATAACTATGAGAAATTACTTATTAAAAAAATAAAAAATAACTATGAGAAATTTTAAAAGGACAATTATCCCCACATACTTCACGTTCTTTTGCCCCTTTTTTTTCCAGCATCCATTACAAAGGACAAGTTATCAAATTTATGTGACATTGAAAGATTGAATGACTATGATTTAATTATCGACGGCCCTTATATGCCCTCACCGTAACATGATGGGAACAACCTTATCTGATTATGTGACTGCGAGGGAGGGTGAGACTATAATTGCTTATAAAAGAGACTAAATGCGAATCGGATACGCTCTGGGCCACGGTGGTCCCTCGTCTTGGTCCTACAGTGGTTAATGCTCTGAGGTTTTTTTGGTTGAAGGAACGATTGCGGCCGTGACACCTTCTACGTAATCAACAAATTTTTTGAAATATACGGGTATGATTGTTATCTATTTTTTTATTTTTTTTTTTAAAAAAACAATAAAAATATTAAACAAATAATTTAAACACAATCTGCTCTTAAAAATATAAAAACAGTCTTAACTTTTTATGTCACATTAAATAACTTTAAAAAAAATAGAAAAATATATCTTATGCTACGTTTGTTTAGACGTAAAATAATTTCTAAAAAATAATTTCGATATTTTTCGGTGTTTGATTAGGGCAAAAATAATAATCAACAGTAAAATAATTTCCGTTCAACCAAAAATGCTTAGTAAATTTTAAAAAATGATTTACACTTTTTAAAGCGTAAATCATTTTTCTCAAACAGTAGACGCAGTCGACCATTTTTTAAACGACGGAATTAACCTTTACGTTCCAATAGTCGACCATCGTTGGATTCCGACAAGCCAAATTCTGGCATTGGTCGAAATTCGGCCGGTGGCGAAATCTGAAAATTTCTATCGAAATTCAGCGAAGTTTGGCCACCGTCGCCAGATTCCGATGATATTGTGCCAGATTCTAGGGATCCAGCCAAATGGCCGGATTCCGGCGAGCACAAATGGTAAGCCACTTTAAAAATAACTTTTTAAAATAATCTCAGTTTTAAAAAATATGATTATTGTTAGTCAATGTGTATATCTTAATTAAACATAATTTTTTAGTTTATTTTTAATATTATTTTACATTAATATTTTTATGTTGTGAATAAAAATTAATTTTTATAATTTAATATGATTGAATGAAAATATAAAAAAATATTTGTAATTTTCTGTACGTACCAAACATCGAAAAATGTTTCTGACAAAAAAATTTTCCTGAAAAAAAAAATGACTTTCCAAAAAATATACGCCGAAACAAACGGAACATTAAAATATATTTAAATAGAACTAATGTATTTTTAAAACAATCCATTCTGTAGACTCAAATGAAAATGCAGCTATATAGCCTATATATGAAAGAAAGGCCAGTATAGAATTGAATAATATGTGAGATATTACAAACTTTATTATAGGAGAATTATTAATTGATGTAATGATTGAGTTGTCAATTCAAATTGTATCATTTCTTCTCTAAGGGGCTAATTTTATAAATTGTTGTTCTATTTCATCTAAATCTGTTTCAGAATAATCATTTTTATTAATCAAATTTAGTGACATTTTTGAGGTGGACGCTATGTTTGCAAGATTTAAGTTTGTTAATTTTCTATATATCTGCTGTAATAATTCATCTTTTGTTTTTGTAAACGAAAGAACAAAAGGCACGCATTTGATTACACTTTAGTAAATTAAGTAAGATTCTTTTTATTTTATACGAAAACTTATACTAATATGTATCTTTTTAAAAAGTAGAAATTTGAGTGGCAGCTTATGGTCTCAGCATAACACGATAGAAGTAAGCTCATTTGATTATGGCTATGGGGAAGATGCCAGCTCAGGCGCAACGGTTAGGTTTAAGTGGCATTAATTATTAGGATTAGAAATAGTATATAAATTCCTGCTATCAATCGAGTACGATCTGGACCCACGGTGGTCCTCAGCGAGGTGGTCCAGACACTACTTTTAGGCATGCATTTTCAACAGATAAACACCGCCCAGATGGACGTTGGGAGTCTTGGGACTCATAGCGATCACATGAAAAAATTAAAAAAAAAAAGAAAAAAGAAAAAAAACGTAGACCACATGCTTGAAGAGGACATGATTAGCTTTTTTTCCTTTCAAACAAAAAAAAAAAGAAAAAAAAAGAATAGCTTTTTTCTAGTTGTTTTATGAGCACGTCCTTATAATTAAATGCATACGCGCCAAGCTGTCTTCCTACCAAATTTGACCGTTCACATTTGTGGTTACACAAAATGTGTTAAATGAGGAGAGGTCCATCGGCTGTGAAAGGGATGGCAATTATCGTAGGTTGAATATTATACGTTTCTATATGGAATCTTTGAAGACTCTCATCACAAAAAGACAAATAATCTCATTTCATACTTTCTCCGGTGATTGTTTATTGGCAAAACGGAACCTCACCTTAAGTTAGACCATTGCCTAATTGACCAAACTCTAATTCCAAATTGGACCAATTGTTCGCGTTGCAAGAAACTACAATGCATGGCCAGCTCTTTCGCCAATAAGCCGGTTGCCTAAGATTTCCAGTGAAAAAGGGCTCTCAAGTAGTACCGGTATAATTAAGGCCTCTTAAAAAAAAAATTTGTTTAAAAAAAAGTCAATATTCTTTAATTAAATCCGTAATAAATCATATTTAGCCACTAAGTTTTCATCTGATTTAGATTTAGTTCTTAAGTTTTCAATTTAAAAGATAAGGTCCTTAAATTTTGTCTAAGTTTCAAATTGATCTTTCTATTACTTTATCATCAAAGTAAACGATTTTTCATTTGTCATTTATGTTTCATTTGACATTCTAGGGTTTATGTTAGAACCCAATACAATGTCAATGTCCATGCTAGCATCAAGTTAACGATTTTCCATATAATGTTATAAATATAAGAGATTAGGATGACAAAAAATATAGTTTTTGTTTCTATTTCTTGAGTTAGGTCTTCTTCTTCTTCTCTTTTTGTACAAAACCTAATGACCATATTCTTGAGTTGGAACCGTCAAGGGCTTGGGAACCATCGCACAGTTTGGGATCTTCACCATTTGGTGAAGGATAAGCGACCAACATTTTTGTTTCTCATTGAGACAAAAATGCAGAATGTGAAGTTACAGTATCTCATAAATAAATTGGGTTTCGAAGGAATGTTTACTATGGAACCAGTGGGGAGAAGGGGGGGAGGGGCTTGCACGGCTGTGGAGGGATTCTAAGGAGGTGGCTATTTTGAACTATTCTTTGCATCACATTAGTGCAAAGATTTCGTTAGTTGGTTTTGATTTCACTTGGAAGTTTACGGGTTTTTATGACCATCCTGACCGAATTCATAGAGTAGAGTCATGGCAACTGCTATTCCACCTTAGTATTTTAAACCCTCTAGGCTGGCTTGTTGTGGGAGATTTCAACGAGATAACCAACATTGCTGAGAAGGTAAGGGGTGCAACCCGTGCTGAGTCCCATATGGCAAGTTTTCGATCCACTCTGGACGATTGCTTGCTGGGGGATCTGGGTTACCGGGGCTCTAGGTTCACCTAGAATAACAAAAGGGACTATGCTGACTTTGTGAAGGAAAGGCTAGATAGGGCCTTGACGAAGGGTGGTGCGACATGTTCCCGGATGTTGCAATGGAAGTACTTGCTACTAGAACATCGAATCACAAACCTCTGCGAATCAGGTTCCTTCCTAACTCTCAGACACATAGGCGGCCAAGGTTGTTCAGATTCGAGGCTAGCTGGAACCTAGATGAGGAATGTGCGAAGGTAATCAATTCTACTTGGAGCAGGGGAGTGGGAGGAGACCAACAACAAGAAACAATCCAGTTACAACTTGAAAACTGTCAGAAGGCCCTAGCCGAGTGGAGTTCTTCGAAGTTTGGGGATATGAGAATGAAGATTAAGTCCCTTACTAAACGCCTGGAGAAGATGCAAAGCCAGGAACATCCAGGGAATATGGCCAGCATCAAATAATTGCAACTTGACATCAATCAGTTACTAGAAATGGAGGATACTAAATGGAAACAGCAGGCCAAAAGAATTTGGTTCATGTATGGAGTTTGTAACACAAAATATTTCCATGCATGGACCAATCAGAGGAGGAGAACCAACCATATCAAGAAGATTAAAGACGCTAAAGGAATTCAATGGGCTCAACAAGAAGATGTGGATAGGGCATTTGTTCAGCACTTCTAGCAGTTGTTTTCTTCTGCTGAAACCAGGGAGATTGAAGAATGCCTATCAGTGGTACCTCCTAGGGTCAATCAGGCCATGAATGAAGGACTCATCGAACCTTCACACCTGATGAGGTGGATAAAGCTATCTCCCAGATGCAACCCTTAAAGGCTCCAGGGCCTGATGGTTTTGGGGTGTGCTTTTTCAAGAAGCATTGGGACACGGCGGGGGGGAGCAATTAGAGTAGCAGTTCTTAAATTTCTTAATCATGGTAAGTTTGATCTTTCCATCAATGCTACTTACATAGCTTTGATTCCTAAGAGTTAAACTGTTGATTCAGTGAATGAATTTCGGCCAATAAGCTTGTGCAATGTCCTTTATAAAATCATTGCCAAAGTTTTAGCAAATCGGATTGGTGCTGCTTTGGATCATTTCCCATCACCAAAGTGATTTTGTCCCAAGCCAATCATCTCTGATAACATATTGGTTGCTTATGAAGCCTTCCACACGATGGCAACTCGAATGAAAGGAAAAAAGGGCTACATGGTGATGAGTGCCAAAAAGTGTATATTTGGACCCCTTAATTTACATTAGTTAGACCTTTAGTTTTGTTATGTTCTAATACTTTTGGTTAGTTTTGGTGTTCTAGTATTTTTGCAGGTGATTGGTAAAAAATGATGATATTTTGGTGGAATTGCAAATTAATTGGACAAGTGGGGCATTTTGTAAATGAAGTGAGAAAAAGCAAAAGTAAAAAAATATATATATATAAAAGACAAAAGAGAGACATGTGACCCCACCATGGAGACTTGCAGCACCTAGCAATAATAGACATGCAAGAAGACTTAATTAACCAAAGAAGGTCTTTGTGAAAGAAAAGAAGCAGCAAATCCCATCTCTACACGTGAAGGACAGCACCAAATGGACAAAAGCTGGAATTGTGCACACCTGGATAGCACTTGCAGCTGCTGGACAGCTTCTCCACGCCTGGCAGCACTTCCTCCAAGCTTGGACAGCACCTGCAAGACAGCAGCTCATCACCTTCCCCAACCGGCCAGCATGGGCAGCACCTTCCTCCACACCAGCAACAGCTCCTAAGCAATGCAGCCTGCAGGACAGCTCCTCCAAGCTGTTGACAGCAGCACTTCTCTTCTCTCCTTCCACCAAGCAGCAGCTCCCAATGCTGTCCAAGCTGCAACAGCAGCACGCCAGACCGAAGCTCCCCTTCCAAAGCAGCAGCTCCCAAAAGAGGAGCAGCTCTCCACGTGGAGAGCACCCAGCTCAGCAAGAGGTGCACGTTCAGCAACTCCTAAGCATGGCCAGCAGCACAAGAATTCCTTCCACCCAAAAATGGCGGACAACAAGCATGAATGAAAAAGAAGACCAACTTCTAGCTCTTTTACGTGAAGACTTGTCATGCGGCCAAGACTCTCCAGTTTTGAAAAGAACCGGACATGCACGTGAAAGGGCTCCTCTTGGAGTCTGCAGCAACAGAATTTCCTTAAAAGCCAATGTTGTCCAAGAGCAGCACCATAAAGAGAAGGATTTTATTTCCTTTAACAAAAAGACGAATTAAATGCAAGGCTCTTCCTTTCCATGCCAAGACACGATTTCCCATGATAGTCAGCATGATTTTCTTCCGTCACTTGTTTTCTTTTGAGGTGCCAGATTAAACTCCTAAGACTTGGCACTATATATACGTTTGTTTTGCCTTTGTAAAAGGTGTGTGGAGTGGGGCACAGCCCTCACGCACCAAGTCTTTCTTTTGAGAGGATTTTGTTATTCTATTTTCTCATTTTGTAAGTGTTTAATTTTTATGCTTTTAATTTAAGGTTTTAAGTTTTTTTTTTATTATTATGTGTAGTTAAAAGTTCATCTAGGGTTGAGGATGAAACCTTACCATTGAAGAGAAATTATATTTTCATGCTTGTTTATGCTATTTGATTTTATGGGCTTTGGATTTCTAATTGTTTTACTTCTATTCGATTTTTTAGATGATTTTTGGGTATCTCTTGTGATTTCCGGATACAAGTGATGATTTGAAGTTGTCTCATTTAATTGATGGCTTGGGTTTTCATTTATCAAAACATTGGATATTCATTGTATTTCGTTCTACGGATACATTTGATGATTTGGTTTAAACTGGATATCTTTTGTGATTTGTGCAAAGAACGGATTCATTGAATGATTTAATTAATTTTTGAAGCAAAGTAGAGCATACCTAAGATTTGTATGTGAGAACTTCAAATATGTGTGATGAGCATGAGAATAGGGTGCTATGATTTGGTGAGTGTGGATTCCAAAACCCTAGACCCCTTTATTTTCATTATTTTTGTTTATGTTTTCTTTTGTTAAAAATCACTAAATTTGGAACTAGGTTAAAATATGATTAGTTTGAATAGAGATTAATTTTCACAATACAATTCCTTGTGGGATCGACCTCGCACTTGCATAACGCTATATTGCAAACGATTCGTGCATTTGCGAGTACTTTAAAATTTGCACAACACATGGCACTAAAATTGGACATGAGTAAGGCCTGCGATAGTGTGGAGTGGAATTTTTTGGAAGCAATCATGCACCGGTTGGGTGACCACTGTATCTTACTCCATCCTTGTCAATGTCATCCCCTCAGCTAAGATCACTCCAACTCGAAGTATAAGGCAATGGGATCCTCTCTCCCCTAACCTTTGCCTGTTATGTGCAGAATGTCTTAGCTCTCTTCTGATTAGAGCAGGAAGGTCGCATCTTGAGGGTCCCTATATCAGCAAATGGCAGCCGGTTGAGTCATCTATTCTTTGCAGATGACAGCCTCCTGTTTTGCCAGGCAAATTTTCAAGAATGGGGGAACATCCAACAGTTGTTGCATAGGTATGAGATGGCTTCAGGGCAGAAACTCAATAATGCAAAAACTTTCATCTTCTTCAATAAGAATACCGGTAAAGCTTTCAAGGATTTCATTGGCTCTTCTGTGGGGTTTTCTGCCACGAGGGGGTATGAGAAGTATTTAGGTCTTTATGGTTGGCCGATCAAAGAATATCACATTTGCAAGCACCAAAGTAGGGTGCAGAGAAGAATGGAGGGATGGAATGAGAGATTCCTATCTCAAGCAGGGAATGAAGTACTCATTAAGGCTGTGATTCAAGTCATTCCCACATACAGTATGTGTGTTTTCCAACTGCTAAAGACCTTGTGCAAGAGACTGAATTCACTAATTAGCTGGTTTTGGTGAGGGCACCAACATAACACCAACATGACTGCCTAGCTGAATTGGGAACAGATGGGAAGGTTAAAAGCTACACGGCGGTATGAGCTTTAAAGATCTGGAGGTGTTTATTACTGCACTTCTAGCTAAGCAAGGTTGGCGAATTCTGCAAAATCCTGAGTCGATGATGGCCAAGATTCTTAGAGAGAAGTATTATCGAGGTGGAAATTTTTGCAAGCATAGCTAGGCCACAATCCTTCTTATGCTTGGTGAAGTATTGTTAAGGTGGAGAGGGGATTAATCTGGAGAGTGGGAAATGGAGAGCAAATCTAGATTTGGGGGGATAAGTGGCTGCCAATCCCTTCCACTTACCAGGTTCAATCTTCAATTGGGGGTATGGACCCGGATGCTAAAGTTAGCAGTCTAATTGACCATGCCACTTATTGGTGGGATTTCCAATTAATCCGGGCTTCTTTTACCAATTCAGAAGTTGAGGCTATCTGTAGCATGGTCCTAAGTCCACTCGGGCAACCTGACAAGCTGATATGTTTGGGCAACTACATTTGATGCTTTCCTGTGAAGAGTGCATACCATATGGAGATGACTAGAAGATCCCATGATCGTAGGGAATGTTCGAGCTCAAAGGATAATTTTGAAGTTTGGAGGGCCATTTGGGTGCTGCAAACTCCAGGTGTCCTGAAAAATTTTGTTCGGAAGCTATGCTCTAATGCTCTGGCCACTAAGGAAAATCTTTACTGAAGATATATTGTGCCGGATCCTCTATTCCCCTTATACTTGGTAAGTAATGAAAATGTTTGGCACATGGTGTGGAGCTGTCTACTTCTATTGCTGTTTGGCAGGAGTGCACACGTCGGATACATAAGCTTTCTCTCATGAAGAGTGATGGAGTTGGTTGGTTCTAATGGCTGAGGGAGAGGCTGGAGGATGATGAGCTTACAAAGGCTTTAACGGTGGTATGGTTCTTATGGCTTTGTCGCAACTCATATGTGTTTGGAAGGGAGTTTACTTCTCCACTTTAGTTGGTGCGCACAGCACAAGAGGCAGTGGCCAACTTCTAACAAGAAGTTAACCAGGCTGCATCACAGGTCTAGAACCATGAGCCGGTTAGCAATCAGTGGGCTTAACTTGTTGCGGGGCTTGTGAAAATGAACTGGGGTGCGGCTTTGTGCAACAGGACGAAGACTGTAATGTCCCGAATTTTAAAATATGTTTTAAGAATAAAATTTAGAAAAATAATGACTAAGATTAATTAGAGGGCTAAAAAAATGCAACAAGGACGCGCAGAGAATATTTTTAGGTCCAAAGAAATAATAGAAAACGGAAGATAAAATACAAAATAAGATAAAAGAAATAATGAGTAAATGAAATAAATAGAAAAGTAAAAGAAAGATTAAATAAATTGAAAAGGAGAGTAACTAAATAAAATCAAGATTTAAAGGAAAATGAATCAGATAAAGGGAAGAAAAATTTGGAATGAGAAATTAAATGTAGCTGAGGCCTTGTCGGCCATTGAAAGAAAAACGAAGGAAGGAAGGATTAGGTGTATAGAAAAAGTCAAACAAAAGATAATAAGACAAAGCATAAAAGACATTCAAATCCTATTGAAAAGCAAAGTTTGATGGCTAATAAAGTAATGGCCAAATGGCCATTCACTTCACAAGGGCCATACAACTTTTCAAAAGTAACTGATGTGCAAATTTTAATACTCGCAAGCGCACGAATCGTTTGCAATATAGTGTATATGCAAGTGCGAGGTTGAATCCACAGGAAATTGTATTGCAAAAATAGATTTCTATTTAAACTAATTCTATTTTAACCTAGTTCCAAATTTTTGAGATTTTTTTTTTTTTTTTAATGAATAAAAGAAAACATAACTAAAATAAATGAAAACAAACCAAAATTCACACCCACCAAATCATAGCAACATATTCTCATGTTTGTCAATACATATCCGAAGTTCTCACAATTATAAATCTTATGTATGTTCTACTATGCTTCAAAAATTAATTAAATCATTCACTGAATCCGTTCTTTGCACAAATCACAAAATATATCCGATTTAAACCAAATCATCAAATGTATCCATAGAACGAAACACAATGAATATCCAATGTTTTGATAAATGACAAATCCAAGCAATCAATTAAATGAGACTATCTCAAAGCATCACATGTATCCGGAAATCACAATAGATATCCAATAAATCATCTCAATAATTGAAAAGAAGTAAAATATGTGAAATATTAAACCCAATAAAATCGAATAGTATAAACTCTCATAAAAATATTGTTGCTCTTCAAAGGTGAGGTTTCATCCTCAACCTTAATTTAAAAAATAACTACTCATCACTAAGAAGAAAATACTAAATTTTATTCAGAACATAAAAAAAAAAAAAAAAAAAAAAAAAAAAAAAAAACCTTACAAACTCTACATGCCTTGGCGTGGCTGCAGGCTTGTGCCTTTCACCCTCCACACCTTTACAAGAGAAATGAAAGCATACAAATAGAGCAAGTCCTAGGGTTTTGGGTGCTGCTAGGTCAAAGATTTTGCCCTGCCCCCACACGTCCATCGCCAGGTATGGAAATTAAGAAAAACAACTAATGCGTGGCTTGGCTATGGAAAGAAATCACACGGTTCCATATCACAATATTCTGACTTGTGCCTCTACGTGTATCGCATCTGCAAGACAAAGGCCCTGTTTTAGTAAATCCCTCCCTTCCCCTCATTTTTTCCTGTTTGTGTCAGTACGAAAAAGTAGTGAAGTTTGAAAACGAATTCAACATTTATTTCTATTCTCATTTTACCCCTAATCTTTCAATATGAAAAAACGAAAAAAAAGAAAAAGAAAAAGGAATATATTGAAAGGTTGGGGGTAAAATGGGAATAGACTGAAATGTTGGCTTCTAGAAGAAGCCAACCATTTCAGTCGTCTGATCATCCGTACTGACAAGGGGAGAAAAGGGGAGGGGAGAGGAGTTTACTAAACAATGCCAAAAATTCTTTCCCTCTAGAGTGTCGCACCACACGTTTATAGTAGAAAAGAAGAAAACATATAGGTGCCTATATGTTTTCTAAAAGGAAGAAAACATATAGGTGTGCTTAAACTAAAAGATATTCCTTCCCAATTGCGCTGCACAACGTTTCTTTTTAGTTAAGACAAAAATATATGTTTCAGTTCAAGTCCCTAACGCATCAACACCCGTGTCCTGAAATTAATCAAAATATGATTCTCTCCAAATTTGCTCGGAAGCTTATAAATTCTGGGTAAGAATTAACCAGACTGTGAAAGATAATTCCGCTTCTTTGCAATTCCACGTAAAAACCATCGTTTTTTCTTAATCGCCTGTAAAACACCAAGACACCAAAATTAACCAAAAATATCATAAAATAACCAAACTAAAGGTATAACAAATGCAAATTAAGATATCTAAATACACAATATTTGGTACTTATCAGTGACCACACGCCTCTTGAAATAAAAAAGGACCGAATGGTCATTTATTTCAAAGAGGGGGATAACCTTTACAATGACGGACAAGACTACTTTTATAAGGGCTGGACACCCTTTCTTCTCGGGTTGAACTGATTTCTCCTCCAACTTTCACGTTTTCTTTGGGTTTTTGATACAAAACCCATAATCCACGAATATCCAATCGTCCAAACTCAAATCCGACTTCGGAAACATGATTTACGCGTGAGGATCTACGTTTTCACCGATTGTTTTGAGGTAATGAGTTACTTGGAACTTGCTTAAGACTACCCAAACCATGAGTTTTGGTTTAGTGAATTTTTGTGATACATTGCAAGGTGGTGTCTAGGAGACTTAGTGCTTAAATCCACGCAGCCAAGGTGAGTATTCTACTCACTGAGAAAATGTACTTTTATGTATTTAATAGATTTGCAAATGATATATGATTTTATTACCGAGCCGACAATATGTTGACAATATGTTTTGGATGTGTTGAGTAATTTCACTTATGTTGAGATATATCAATTATGTTTATGAAATGATGCATGAATGAAAAGTGTGATTTGAATTATGATTTGAAATGTTTGATTGACTGCTGTTGTTGGGATTTAAATTACGCAAATGTTGAGTGATGAATTGATGAGTTAAATTGTTTATGGATTTATATTAAAAGCATGTGTTAAAGGTATGATCATGAAATTAAATTTATAGTATATGAGCATGAGCATTGAGCATGAAACATAAACGCATAAACGAACTATTGGGGGACCTAAGCCCCAGGATACCTGGCAGATATTATCGGGGGACCTAGCCTCATGGTATTTGTCAGGGAGGCAAAACTAGTATTGGGGGACCTAAGCCCCATAGGAATACGAATAGAAACTTATATGATCATGTGTAACATTGTTTTTATGAGTGATATTTTTATGCTATGAGTAGTTTTGTTAGACGTATTAGTATGCATATGAGTTTTAATGGAAAATAACATATGTATATTTCTATCGCCTGGTTGCATGTGTTTAAAAAGCATTGAACTTGAATGTACAAGGATATTCATGTTACCCAAATATGAGTAATGACATGTCTATGAGCAAGTAGGTTGACTGTCATTGTTCTTCAGTAAAGACGTACTTGCATATTGGAGTTTCACTCTAGTGCTCGCATGATCAATTGACGTTCAAGGCACGAAGCTGAAATACGATTAGATATGGTGTTGCTTGTATTTTGGAGAGATGATATCTTAGTATGGAAGAGTAAGATGTTTTCTTGCTTAAGACTTATATGTAGGCATGAATCCTATAATGGGGTAATCGTATGCACATATGTCTAAGCCACCGATCAAAAGTAATATATTGTAGATAAGTTTATATGTAGAAGCTTCCAAGGTGGGATGACTGAAACTTTTATATATGTTCATAGCTACATAATATGCTTTAAATGTTTTCTATTAGTCGGTGTTCACTATATTAGCTATGGGGGTTTTTCAAATAAAAGTCTATAAAATTGGTAGTTGTTATAGTGTACGCAAGACTATAAAGAATAATCGTTTCTTTACGAAAACTCAGTGAATAGTATACCTCTGAGGTCTTAGCAGGGACGGAGCTAGACATTTTAATGGGAGGGGGCCGGGCCAAATAAATTTTTTTCTTAAGTATAGGTTAAAGTATATATATATATATATATATAAAGACAAATTTTAAGTAAATTAAACATAACCCAGTTTTGATATTTTATTATTCCCTTCAAATTGAAAATCAATAAGCAAAAGTGAAAAGAGTTTTTTGGAAAAAAAAAAAAAAAGTAAAGAAAACCGTTGTCCAAAGATTCAGAAAATAAAAAATAAAAAATGTCTCAATTTCTGTATTGAAATTGAGAAATTTCAGTTGGTTGAATTGTGTGCTTTTCGGCCTTCTCGCAAGGCTTTACCTGAATGACATGGCTCTTGAAGCTAATATTATCTTGCTTCTTTTGTTAGAACAATCCACTCTAACTAACGCAATAACCCACCAACTGTTATTTAAAACACATTTTGCTAAACACAACACAATACAAATGAAACGCATATCTTCTAGACTTTTCTAATGTCATCTTGCTATTTTTATCCATTTTACGTTATTGTTGCCACACATCCTTAGGAAATCGAGCTTTGTTAGGCGTGTGACTCCTCAAATTCACATCTGTCTTCTTCCAATGCACTGCTTTACTAAACCCTTTTAATTTATTTTGAACAAAACCTTTACAACTTTGTAAAGCTTATTCTATCGTTACCTTCTCAGACATGTCTTTTGCTACCGTTAAATATTAAAGGAAAAAATTTTGATAATAAAGCTATCGTTCTAAATGAGATGAAATCAGTTGAAAAGATAATAAAAAGGAAAGGGCCAAGGGGCAAAAAAATTTCTTGTTAGGGGTCAATAGGCAAAAAAACTTCAATTTTTTTTTTTTTACCTTAATTATTATTTTTTTTCTTGAGAGTTGAGGGGGGGCCATGGCCCCCACCGGCCCCCCCTCTCTCCGTCATTGGGTCTTAGTGTATTTATTTATGCTAAGACGGTGGACTCATAATTCCACCTGTGTGGATGCAACAACCTCCGCAACCGTGCAGACATTGATGCTTTGGTTGCAAATTCTGCGGATATAGATATTAACTCGTTCACCTAGCGTATGGGATACTATGATTGGAGCATATTGCGACAGTTATAAGTCGTGAACTCATGGGTAGTCCGCATTTGGATATATTATTTATGGCTCTTGTCTTACGTGGCATATGTATTTATTGAGCCTGTATTTTAGTATATAGTTAGTGTAATGTGTTTATAAGCCTTAATTAGATAGACTTGTGAAAATTAAAGGACTTCTAATTTAACAAGTGTATGCAATAGTGTGCAACAAAATATCAAAATGCGAAAAATAAATAGACATATATTTTGTTGACGAAGTGGAAACTCAATTAAAAGAAAAATAACTCCGGGGCAGCTAAACTCAAGATATCCATTATTTAGAAGACAAAGCTAGTACATAGACAATAACACTCACATACCCGATGCAGCGATCGTATCTAGCATTCTGACATGTAACCCAACACGAATGCTTCCCAAACAAGTCACCAACTTGAATGGGTCTTCAATGGAATCATTTACCTTATGGCCAACCCCTAACATAGACTTTAGTTCAGTATAGCAACAACACTTGACAACGGTTTCAGAGAGAACGCTTTAGCACAAGAATACTCACAATAAACTCTCTAAGCTTCTACGGAATTCACTACGGAATTCTTACCATTCACATGCCTAGGGGCCTCTATTTATAGGCTACAGGAGGTCTAAGTCGCATCAAATATGATTTTCCCTAAGCGTGTCCGACCCGTAGCTGAGGGCATCCGAATGGACAATTCTACGATCGGCTTTCCAAATTTGCTAAAATTCTTTCCTGAATTGAGCCACGCCCGAACGGTGTTGCCCTAGCGTTCGGACAGTCGCACTTTAGTTGCATGCAATTTTCATATCTAGGCTTGAAGCGTCTGGACCCTCAAGGCTGATGTTCGGATGGTTGAACTGATGCACGGAATTTCCATATATGAAGCTTGCGCGTTCAGACCATGGAGTCTGACGTCCGAACAGTTGAACTTTGCATGCACGACTTGCCTTATGAAGGAGAGCGTCCGGACGGGAACACACATCGCCTGGACGGTTGCAACTGTTTTCCCATATTTGTGTTTTGGAAAGAAATCTCATAGCTGATCGAACACTGAACGACGTTCGGACGTGTTGCTAAAACGTCTGGACGGATGCAACTTGGAACAGTTTGAAGCTTCTCGACATTGAGGAAGGTCTGGACGGAAAGTTCTCATCGTCTGGACGGATGATGCTTGGACAGTTGAGCGCTTAGACGAAATATCACGTCGTTCGGACAGATGCAAGGGATCCGATTTTTCTGACTTGGAATCTGTGCAGAATCTTCTTGAAGCATAGCTCTGAATATGAAGACTCTAAAAATACTGAACCCCTGATAAAAAGCATCATTACATGAAAATGGTTTTGTCCAACAGAATGCAGCCAATTACAAACCAACAACTTGTAAATGGCTCTTGTTATTGTAATTAATTGTTATGTATTAGATGTATTTCCGCTTATGATATGTGTTCCGCTGCACATTAAGTATTATATTCCACTGTTAGATGAGTTTACTTGAGGAAGTAGTCTCTTTCTGCAAGAAATTTGAAATTGACATTCCAGATTTGAGTGTTCGTTATGTTCAACGTCGAGGTCGTCATCAACGAGATCACATCACAGTAAAGTATCATTATCATTTTGACATATTCAATGCTACCATAGACTTTCAGTTGCAAGAGCTCGATAATAAGTTTAGTGAAGGGGCAATGGAACTTTTGAGACTTAGTTCATCTTTTGATCCAAATGATGCCTATAAATCTTTTAACATTGATGATATATGTAGGCTTGCAGATAAGTATTATCTTCTTGATTTTTCAAAGCAGGAGAAAATTAATCTAAAAATTCAGTTGAAACATTTTCAACTTGATATGCTTAATGATTCGAAATTAAAAAAAATTGTCTTCCATTGAAAATTATGTTGAGGATTGATAGAGACAAAAAAATCAGAGAGATATCCTCATATTGACAGATTGATTCGTCTTGTTTTGACTCTTTCAGTGTATACAGCAACTACCAAACAAGCATTTTCAGCTAATAATGTCATTAAAACAAGATTTCGTAACAAAATGGATGATGAGTTTCTCGCAAATAGTTTAGTTGTCTATATTGAGAGGGAAATTTCTGAGAGCTTCAATTCAGATTTGAAACTTGATAATTTTGTTTATTTGCAATTTCAGACACTTTGTATTTTTGTTTAATTCTGCACTATTGCCTACATGACAACTTATTAATATAATAATTATGACATATTTATAAAGTCCGATAGATATATTTTTTGTGATTCACATATTGTGTTATTATTCTTATTTTGAATTGTATTCACCATAATTTTATATATAACATAAATGAAGTATATAATGAGAATATAAATTTATATTATCATTATATTTTATTATTCGAATTTCACTCATACTAGGATAAATTCCTGGCTCCATATAAAGTTAATACACTAGTCATTACAAATTTAAGAACATAAGCCACTTTTTCATGGTAGCCATTTGTAGGACAAATGTCAATTACATGTACCATAATAGTTGCCCCAAAACACAGCTACAAAGACAATTAAAAAAAAAAATTTCAAGAAAATGCCAAAAGTTGACTTTTTGTCTTTGAAACTTTCACTTGCATCTCATATCGAATTGCTTCAATCTTTAACTTCGCCCTCAGTTCTGTAACCTCTTTATTCAGCATCACGTCCTTGTGTTGCGAATGACCTAACACTCGTTTAGCATGGTCACACATGTCAATGTCTTTCCACTGAAAGAATCCACATGACCGACCAACCTATTTAAATTAGAGGCCATATAAACAATGGTTAGTTTATCAGCTTTGAAAAAATTCAAACACATGACAAGTAGTCCAAAGCAGCTTTCTAATTTAAACACTTCAACTTGAATCTCCTAAAGATTAAAGTAACTTCAACTTGAATTCTATATTCAAGTTTTAAGGTCATTTTTTTTTTTTGGTTCTTTTGTCTAAATTAGTAGTCAAGTTGGATGGAAAAGTACGTAAAATAACTAAATTGTCATTTTTATGTGAAAAAAAAATATGCTTATTGTATATAAATGTTAAGAAAAAAAAAAAAGCACATCAACCTTCGATAATGATATTGAAACTTTTATTAAGGTTCGAATTGCACCAATTTAGAGAGTAAGTGACACACATATGATAGTTTATATGAAAAAACTATAATTGGGAGGCATCATCAAAATCATCAATATCAATTGAATTGCTTTCTTTTGAAAAATTACCACCACAAGTAGAGCTACACGTTAAAAAAAAAAAAAAAATGTTAAAAAAGGCTTATCATTAGGTATTAAACTTTTAGTGGATATCACAATTATGAAACAAAACAATCAATGCACATGAGAAACTAACAAAAATTAAAAAGTTTTATCTAGAAATTGATTTGGGATTTAGAAAACATGGTTGAAATGCTTATCATTTTATTAAGACAATATAGAATCTTTATGCCATAACCTAAATATTTAGTACAGTTATTTAAAAACATGAAATTCTACCTAAATGTTTGGCTTGAATATAACTTATCCACCACAACTTAAAATAATATGCCTACAAAAAAAAAAAAATGTGGCTTGAATCCATCATGGTTTATCAAGGTTTGAATGCCTCCAAACAAATGTTTGGACTTTCTCATAAAACATAAAGAAACCAAAGTACATGCTGAGTCCCCCAAAACTAAATTTGTGATTTTTTTATGAAATGTCCACCAAAACTAAATTTGTACCCCTTTGTTTTTTTAAAATTTTGTCCCTAACCTTTAAATGTTTGATTCTACCCCAGTCTCCCTCAGAGTCTTTCTAGACTTTTTAGTTAAGAGACATGCATGAGCAAATCACAAATAGAAAAAGATTACAATATCGATGAAATTAAATAGCTTAAATGATTCAAATTAGAACATGATGTTTAATTTGAAATCAAGATAAATTCTTTTATAAAGCAAGTTCCCATTATTATTGTCATCATCGCTTGTTGTTGTTGTTACAAAGCAATGTAAATGGAAGTGTTTAAAAATTCAAACACATGACCAAAAAAAAAAAGAAGAAGGGAAAAACGGAAAAACAATTTCCCAAAAACAACTCTATATACTACCACATTCTTCTTTCCATGCATGGTTTTTTTATTTTATTTTTCTTCTACACAAAAAAAAGTTCCAGATCTAAGACCTAAACTTTTAAACACTAAAAAAAATTTACCCATTATCTACAAAATAGAAGAGAAGAGAAGAAAAGATAACAGTCCGAAGTTTACAAATCTATGAAAAAACTCTTATCTCATCGTTAACACAATCCTAAAACAACCGTTTGAAATTTTCCTTAGTGAAGGAAGTCTTCAAACATGCAGGTACTCCACAATGCCACATGGGCTCCTCAAATGTTGCTTCGCTTTTCAGTGAACACGACAAGTGCGCGAAGCCTTCAAAATCTCAAGTGTGAAGTAGCAGATCTAAGGTTTGTTTCGATTTTTTAGTGTGAAGCTAGCGTCAGCTTCGAAGATCTATTATAGGGTTTTGAGTGTGGAAGATGAGATGTGCGGCGTTGCAATGGGATATTCGAGGTAGTTCAGACTTTCAATAAGAGATTCAATGGGCATTTGAGGTATTTCATTGGAAAACTAAGGGTTTAAGCATCATTTCTCTGTCTAGATATTTTGAATTTCGGACAACATGAGCGAAGGGTATATGTGTCCTTTAACAACCGAGGTTGAGGGAAAAAGTGAAAGAAAAACTAGTTAAATTGCATGTAAGGCGCACGTGATGGGTTAACCGTCCGAATTAACAACGTTGGCTGACGAAAGGGGGGGTAAAGGTACGGAAATGATAATTGAATGCTCTCTTATAGTCGATGTTTCAGTTTGTGGTGGTATGTTGACAAGAGCCGATAATTCATAAGGGAAAATATAATTACCCCAAGAAATAATGAGTCAACGGGGACATGCTAGGTGGCTTGAGATGGGTAATGGGGCTAAGCAAAAGTTTGAAAATTTTCTTTCATATAGCTTACTACTAGGTCCATGAGTATATGTTGCGGAGCTTTAGAAGCCAAAGTAAGGTGACATCACTTAATTTTATTTGAAAAATCACAGCATAGAGGAAAGGGGAAAAAAAAAATGTATGAGATTTCAGCTCATTATAAAATAAACTGAAATGAAAATAAATTCTTATTAATTCATTCATGGGCCTTTGATCCATTTTACTGAACTATCTTAGGCCCAATTAATCGGGCATGAACCTCTAAGCCCATCATTAATGACTAACCTACAAGCTAAGCTGAGATTTAAGGTAGAGATGTTACAGAATGTCAATTAATTTAGCAACAAGATGCAAGAAAATTGGAATCAAATCCACTCTCAGTTGGGGATGAGAGACTGCTTTTAGTAATAGATGATATCTTGGTCATGTTTCAGGAAATTAGGACATTTTAAGGCAATTATCAATTATTTAATATCTGTAAAGAATTATTATGTTAATTCAATTTTTAAAATCTTATTTAATAGAATATATGTAACATATTAGTTTTAGCATAGAGTAATGCTATATACTACACTAATATCTCACTACTCTGATTTCGCAGTGGCAATAATATGATTATTTTTACAAATTTGGCCACCTTACCATAAAACTTTAAAAGAAAAAAAAAATGTGGATATCAATTAACTTTGCTGAAAATGCCTCTTTGACATCAAGCAAAAAGATTAGCTACCTGAAAAAATTTAAAAATATA
This sequence comes from Alnus glutinosa, assembly GCF_958979055.1. Lineage (NCBI taxonomy): Eukaryota > Viridiplantae > Streptophyta > Magnoliopsida > Fagales > Betulaceae > Alnus > Alnus glutinosa. Next base: position 14,176,604 of record NC_084888.1, on the reverse strand, counting down.
AAAAAATTGGCGGGAAATCCTCACTAAAATTATCCAAATCTTATTTAAGTACCACATATAATATGGAGAAATGATATTTAGCATTATTGCAGTATTCTCAGCTAACATGATATGCTCGATCGACTCTTGACTTTTTTTTTTTTTTTTTTTTTTTTTTTTAAATTTTAATTAAGATTAATTTGAAAGTGAATTAAACATATCACATCAAGAAATAACTTCCCAAAAAAGAAAAATTTATGGATCAATCAATTTAGCTAGAAGTGTCTCGTGGACCATTGCATGAAGCAAAAAGGTTGGAATCAAATCTACTCGTAATGGTTCTTTTTTAGTTATGAAGAAGCCCATAAGTTTTAATGGGCCTTCAAGAAACAACAAAATAGACCCAAAAGCAAGGATGGGATCGCATGTCATTTCATAATTCAGATTAAAATTCACAAATTTAATAAGGTATATCTTATAAATTATTAAATCTAGACCATATAAAATAGATCATCCCCGTTAAATCCTATTCCTAGAAGCAGTGATCCAAGTAGCGGCCCAATTACCTCAAAAAAAAAAAAAGGAAAAAAGAATTTAGCGGCCCATTTGTCAAACGACATCGTTTTCCGCGGTTCAGAAACACTTTATTTACAACTTCTGAGTGTGCTTGGGAAGAAAGAAAGCCAGCCTTGGGTGCTATTTTTCTTTCTTGCATCTTCCCCATCTCAACAAGTCTTCACTCGCAAAAAGAAACCCTCAAAAACCCGAAACAGTTTCAGAGCAAATCCAAACAAGTCCGTACGCAATGAGTCGTGGAAGCGGAGGTGGCTACGACCGTCACATCACGATTTTCTCTCCCGAAGGCCGTCTCTTCCAAGTGGGTATGTGCTCTGTGGTGACGTATCTTTTTTTTTTACCCCTTTAGATGTATTTCAATCACACGCAGCACCTCCATTGACATTTCCAGAAATCCGTTTTTGAATTTCTGAATGGCCATTTTTTATGGGTTACGTAGATGTAGGATTGGTTGTTGAAATGAATTGTGATTCGTGGTAATATTTATCGCGGTTAGGTATGAAATATCACATAAATCCATTGATGTTCCAAATGAACACATTAGTGGAGCTTTTTTGGGTTTTCAAGTTTCAGGACCACTGATTAGAAACCCAATTAGAATTTTTGGTGGTTTATTTCGCCCTTTGTTTGGTTGCTGAGAAATCCGAAGAAAACAACGAGGACCCTGAACCTTATTTTAGTTACTCAAATATTGAAAGACATAACTTAAGCAATTTTAAGCCGAGTTATTTAGTCTCTACCTGCGATGATAGTTCAACTGAGCGTGGTTTCAGAGTCGTTGAACCAAGAATAAATTTAATATGATCCTTGGCTGTATGGGAGAATCCGGATTTTGAATCTAGTTTTGGTTATCCAAGAACTTAAATTACAGTTCCTGTAGCTCAAAGAAAATCATTGAACTAAAAGTCCATGTGTGATGGTCTAACTTGACCCTTTGTTTGGTCGCTGTGACATCTGTTAAATAGAAAAAGAAAAAAAATTATCTTTGTCTCATTTTGGTTATCGACGTAAGAAAAACCCAGTTATACTAATTTAAAATAGTAGTATCAGTCTTAGAGGTGTGAATGTCTTTGTTTTAATAATTGCAGAAGTGTCCCTTTTTTCTACATTTTCTTGGCACCTCATGGGGTGTAAGATCTAAATTGTAGTACTTCGGAAACTGCAGGCTTGAAATGAGTAAATTGTATTTGCTAATGTCTTTTTAGTCGGTTATATTCTAATATCTTTGGGTATAAATGAATGAACAGAGTATGCTTTTAAGGCTGTTAAGGCTGCTGGAATCACCTCGATTGGTGTACGAGGAAAGGATTCAGTTTGTGTTGTGACTCAAAAGAAGGTCCCGGTGAGTATCAGTTGTTCATCATGCTGAAATTTCGTTTTACCTACAGTTTGAATTGACGTATAAATCGTGAAATTTTACATAGGACAAGCTTTTGGATCAGACAAGTGTCTCACATCTTTTCCCCATCACCAAGTATCTTGGGTTGTTGGCAACTGGCATGACAGGTGAGGCAGCAAGTTTCTATCTAAGTCTTTTCATATTAGTAGTAAGAAAGTTTGATAAAACTTAAAACAGCATGTCTGTGTCAAAATTGCAAATTTTGTTATTGAAAAAGTTCAAGATGGTAACATGTCTGACTATGTTTTTGCTGTTATCAAGTATGTGTCCCGCATTACTCTATGATTTGAAACTAGAATGTTAGCTTTTAGTAAATATTACTGTTATTATTAAAACTGAGCAGGGATGATATGTTCCACTTGTTCTGTTGATGTAAGAGCACCTTGTACATATTGATTATGTAACTTGTTGCACGACAAAAGTCGACGGAACCTTCCCCCCCCCCGCCTCTTTTCACATAATGAAGATCCATATATGGAAGTCCGCAAGCGCATCTGGACTATAATTTAAAATGATAATGTTAATTACATGAATGCGTTGCTTTCAGAGAGTGTAATTTAATCGTCTGTATTGTTATTGGTCTCAAGTTCACATATGCTTCATCCTCTATGTTTACAATATGAAGATGTGATTTTCTACTAAGTGCTCTTTCAAATGAGTAGAACTTTGATAATTTTGGCATGCCATTTTTCCAGCTGATGCGAGAACCTTGGTTCAACAAGCGAGAAATGAAGCAGCTGAGTTTCGCTTCAGATATGGATATGAGATGCCTGTGGATGTATTGGCAAAATGGTATATCTTTATTCTTACGTTATCAAATTCAGCTACTCTTTAATTTGTGTAGCTTGCAATTTTTTTTTAGTTAATCAACTACTAAACTAACCTTGCTATATGTTTTGAGTTAAAAAATTAGTTTCAGCCATCTTCACAAAAAAACACATTTGTTGAGCGGAACAATTAGAAATTGTTGCCTTTCCTCCAAATAGATTAGCAATATAGTGAAACCATGTTAATGCATTCAAATGGAAAAGAGGAATTACTAGTTTCGTAGCATATAACTCCTTTTTTGTCTCTTATTATGTGGATATCTGTGCAGCACTTGTTTTTATTGCTCTCTCTGTCTCTCTTACTCATGTAATAGTATGTGCTCTTTATTATTGGTTTTAAATAAATACATAGATTGTTATCTTGTTTAGCAGATATGCTCCTAATATAGAAAAGAAAAATGAAACTCAAAGAACTTTAGATTGTCCAGTGATATTGTTTCTTTGATATTTAGGTTGAATTAAATGTGTAGTTTGTTCTCTTTCCTAGAAGATATGGTCCTGTTGCCTAGGTTTAATTTAACGTAGCCCACCTTGATACCCACAGTTTTTTTTTTTTGATAAGTAAGAAAACTTTATTAAAAAAGCGAAAAGCGCTCCTAAGTACATATGAAGTATACACAGGAACACCCAGCTAACCCACAGAAAAAACCCACAAGAACCTACGCACGCACAAAACCTAAAGCCCCCAAAAATCTAAAATCCAGAAGAAACTCCCAAAAAGTCCAAACTACAAAATACATCCCAGAAGAAACCCCCACCCAAAATACATGAAAACACCCCCAAAACCTTAAACCTGAAATACAAGCAAACCCAAAAAACAAAGGGTAAAACCCAAGAACAACAACCCTCAAAAGATCCCAAGCAAAAACCAAAAGCCTGAAGAACGACCCACAAACCAACCCAAGCATACAACTCTACAACATAAGGTTTTTTCCTTTCCTACTCCTAGCAGAAGGCTTAGTGTCACCATAGTTGATAGAGCTATGCAGATTCAGAAGCTCTCTCTTGCCTTTGGACTTTTAACGCGATATCATCTTGTCACGCTGAAATTCTTCTTCCATGGCATCCTGAATTGCCAACGCCTCCTCCCCAAAAGCACCCTTTGACACCCAATCCAAAGGCAATACATCCCAAAAATCAACATCATCCTCCCAAACCACAATCTCCCCGTTATGATCAAAACCGATCAGCCAATTCCGAGATTGGGAGAAACCCTTACCCTTAATAGGTGCAGAACTGGAGCAGCTTCTAGGAGGGGAGGAATGCCCGACTATCCCCCCATCAACGACCTTCTGTGGCGAAGAGGAAGTGGTTGTCAAAACCGGGCGAGGGTTGAGAAATCCCTTTCTAAGAAAGTCCTTCACTGGAGGCTCAGCAACCTTTTTCACTGGAGCCTCTACAACCGAAACCTTTTTAACAGCTAAGTCGGTGACCATCTTTGAGGCTTTCAGGGAATCTGAAAGTAGAACATCATTCCACTTCCACGAAACCCGTTCCCTAAGTACTCTCGCCTTCCTAAAATACCTTTGAAAAGGCTTAGAAACCACGGGAGGAGAAGAGCGCAACTTCTCCCCCAACTCAGTCGCTCCAGCGGAAGGAGAGGCCGTGAGTTGGGATACTGCCAGAGAAGCACCGAAAGGCTTAGAGGCAGTGACCCAGCTAGGGTCCACCTTCAAGTTGCTAGACCTTCCCCCTGAAGAAGAAACCCGAACTAGCAAAGCCCCTGAAACTGCCGACGACGAGGTCTTCGGCCGAACAGACTGCGCCGGAAAAGAAAAAGACGCCCCTGGAACTGCTATACCCTTCCCCGACGAAACAGCCTCCAAACCCCTAGGAGGAGAACGCACCAGAGAGAACCCTGAAGAAAACGAACCAACCGGAAGAGCCCCTGGAACTTCTGACGATGAGAGCTCCGGCCAAGACGACGCCGGAAAAGGAGGCGTCCCTGGTTTGATCGCCGAATGAGCTTTAGGTTTCGGCAGAAGTCGGGCCAAACGAAAACCAGAACGTTTTCGACCCAGGCCAGACCCGACAAGCCGGCCCAAAAAATTCCTAATAGTTCGGCCCAAGACCACTTTCAAACCGTTGACCAGCTTGCTCCACGTGCACAACATAGAACGTTCAAAATTCGAATTTGAACGTGGGGAAGGCTTCTTGCTCAGCGAATCAAGAGACCGGTCTTTAACCAACGGATCATGTGGGCAGCCCACCGTCGAGCTCAAAACTTGCTCAGCATGAGTCGGTGCCGGGAGGGGATCAAGAGCACCTGGCTCCTCCGACGAAGCCCTCAACCCGGAACGAAGTTCCCCCACCAAGGGCAACTTATTCACAGCAGAGGTCGGAACCGAGCACAACACCTCCACAAAGGACGGCCCCGTCCACTTTGAGGCCAAGGCCAAGGCCAAGGCCAAGCTCAGCCCTAGCACCTTCGCATCCTTCTTGATCGACGAAGATGGAGAGCCTTGCCCGCTACCCACCGTAGTAGAGAGGAAATCGACAGCCTTACGCAACTCGCCGGAGAATTTCTGCCATCCCCACCCTCCACGGCCCTCAGGGATGATAATGAAGCCTTTCCGACCGCCCAAACCAAATACTATCGCCTCTAAGAAGCGCCCAGTTCTGTTCCCACCCATCCGAGCAATCAGAATTTTCGAACCTTCTCGGAAAGACTTGACAAATTCTTGATCTTCCGGAGTACCCATTATCACCTCCAACGTCGACTCTAACCAATTAGAGCACTGAGCACTCACAGTTAGGTCAAATAAGATATGAAAAGTAAAAGACGAGGATGATGAATTGAGGATTACACAAGAACACAGAGTGTTCTGTTTTCAGACCTTTCCTGAATTCAGGAACCTTGATGTTAAGGAAATTTTGCCGCTCAGTGCCAGGGATATTTTTCTATTAGATTTATGCAATACACTAGAAAGCATAATTATTGCATGAATCATATCTCCTTGAGGTTGTGCCCTTTTGGAGTTTATAAATGTCACCTCCTTGATTAATAAGTGCTAGTTCATTCAAAAGTTAGACTAGGACCATAATTAATTTATTGCTTGAGGTTTTGGGGACAATACACAGAGTACTCATAGCAGCATCCAGAAGGAGTTTCACCATTAGTATTTGTTATTACAGCACTCTGAATTCTGAAATATTTGACATGCCACTGTATGTAACAAGCACCACTGTTTCTTAACATGTCAATACTTATGCTTCTACACATTCTTGAGTATATGTAAACTCTTGTGTTCTTGCCATTTTTTCCTTCATAAACATCTGCTTATGTTCATAACATTGCAATCAGAAGATTGTATGTCATCTATGTAACGTCAAAGTTAGCGCAGGGAAAAAAATGTAAGGTCAAAGTTAGTTTAACTAATGTTTGGAATTGTTTGCATTTCAGGATTGCTAACAAATCTCAAGTCTATACTCAACATGCTTATATGAGACCACTTGGAGTAGGTTTGTTTCTGGTCTTTTCAATAGTTGTCATCTCCTGCCGTTATGTGTTAATTAAACTTAGTATTCCTTTTTCACCGATGGATTTGTTAAATATATATCAGCTTTATTACTGATTTTTTTAATCCCTTCTGTGATTTTCTGTCTTTGCTTTTGAAAGTTGCTATGGTTTTGGGTATTGATGATGAATTTGGACCACGGCTCTTCAAATGTGACCCAGCAGGCCATTTCTTTGGTCACAAGGTATCGGCAAACAGCAGCTTATATTTCTCCTTTGGTCCTAAGTTTTCATGAATTTGTTCTTTTTTCTTCTTCTAACTAGGTATTTTCTCTTGTATACTTCATGTGTACTTGGGGGCGTCTTACGCTTTTAATGATATTTCGTCTAATTATAAAAACATTTATTGGCAAAACTAATCCTAGAAAACTTTTCATTCCCTCTCTGATGGGTGTTTGTTCTTGCATTGCCCAGCATGAGAACAAAGTATGCCAAAGATTTATGGAACACCACGAGAACTTTCCAACACTGTCCACCTAAGTTGTACACCCGCAATTACCTCACACTACTTTTTTACGACATTCTTTATCAGGGCTAAACCTAACAGACATAATTAATTCTGCATCATATTCCTGGCTTACTAATACAATTTCTATAATGCTGGAACTATCTATAACCCGACTACTAGGATATTGTATGTATCCAAATAAAATAATATGAAGGATCATATGTGTCCATAGTTTATGGCTGTATGCTAGCTTTGGGCTATGTTAAAGGCGATATGCATTCTGCCATTTTGTTCTGTCATTTTCATCTACTGTTTTTTCCTTCAATCTTCATTTTATTTGTATTCAGTAAATTTGCACAATATGATAATAACTAAATGTTTTGTTGACTGTGATGGCTTATATATTGGTTTGTCATATATCTAGATCAGCTTATAATTAACCTGACCTTAAAATGATTGAAGAGAGTATTGATCTTGTGATGTTCCCTTGTATGGTTTTATAATTACCGTGATGAATGTCTTTCCTTGGTCTTCCCGGCACATTATTATTTATATGGCCTTATAGGAGCTTCAATGAATGCTGCCAGTTCATAACTGTTTCAATTGGACTTAAGAGTCATCTTTTCGTTGTTCATTAGTATGAGATTGAGTTTCAACCCTGTGAGTTCCTTATGATATACTTTGTTTAGGCTACAAGTGCTGGATTGAAAGAGCAGGAGGCAATTAATTTCTTGGAGAAGAAAATGAAGAATGATCCTGCATTTACCTACGAGGAGACAGTGCAGGTAAATTTTGTCTTTTTTAATGATCAGGACTTTTATTCATAAGATGACTCAAACACTATTCCATATGTTTTTCTCTCCTTTCCTTCCATTTTGAGAGTCAAATTGGGTATCCCGTATCAAAGATGGTGCCTTTCCATGGATCCCCATTAGTGTCCATTTATTTTTTTAATGGTCACTTGTTTGATTCAGGTCAGTAATGACATGAATTACAGGATTATTAGCAGAAGCCCTATCGTATATTGATTGGAGATTCCATATTTTCTTTCATGAGAAACTTTCCTACGCATTTGAATTTTCTTACATTCTTAATTGTAAAAGGTGCTATAGAAATAGACTAATTTTTTTTTTTTTTTTTTTTCATCTTGTTGGGCAGAATTCTTTGTTAATAATTTTATGATCGTTTGGCGAACACTGACATGTTAATGTGTAGACGGCTGATTCTTATTAAACATCTAACGTGGCCTGTGGATTTCATTTTTGTAGACTGCAATTTCAGCCCTGCAATCAGTTCTACAGGAGGATTTCAAAGCCAATGAGATTGAGGTACTGAATATCCTGACCATTGCTATCCCCTACAGTTGGATAGGGCATTCTTGAACTCGTGATGAGGATTTACGACAATTAATCTGATGAACTCTTTAATTCTTATAGGTTGGAGTGGTGGGGAAGGAGAACCCTGCCTTTAGAGTTTTGTCCATGGAGGAGATTGACGAGCACTTGACTGCGATAAGCGAGCGTGACTGAGACGGAGCAATACCTGAATCCCATCTGGAACAATACCTAGATTGATCTACTGCAGGATGCTTTTTCTTTCATGTTATTTTAAAATCATGAAACATGTGCTCAAAAGGATTTTGGCTGAGCTTACGACTTGATTGTATTCTGATTTACTTATGCGACATTATGCTTTCTTTTATAATTTGTGTTTGAATCGAACAGCCCACCAAATTGTTCCGATGAAAACGATCGATGGGACATGGAAGAGTTATTGGGTCGTAATCGATGCCAACAACACGCAGAGGAATTAAGGTTGGGGTTGCATCTGGTTTACCCTTTATTTCCTGCTCTTTCCTCTTTTGATGCTGATAACACAAAAGGAAGGGCTCATGTCTCATGAGAGGTTGGCATCATCATATTACAGGATCATGAGAGATGAGAGCAGCTATTTGCCACTCAAAATCGAATCAGATGATAAAATGCATGTGCAGCTAAATTTAATGGGAAAGATAATAATAGCCACCCACATAAAGGCAAAAAAAAAAAAAAGAAAAAGGAAAAAAGAAGCCGCAATAATTATTAAGCTTGTACTTTCCATGCATGCATGCCCAAGGGCCCCACCTGACCCAACCTGGGCAGGTTGCTGGTGGACAGACATGTAACCTTTAATGTTTCTAGATTTGATAGCGCGTTCTTGCATTGACATTTGACAGACGTCACAAACCTCAACCATTTTCAGTTTAAGGTCGGTTGCGACAGCGTATTCTTATCCGACCACCACGTGTCCACAAATATTTAAAGGCAGGAGTTTTGAGTTTTTCTTCGTCCAGAATCAAAATAACTGTGCGAAGCGAAACCCGAACGAAAAGAAAAGAAAAATAAATAAAAGGGTGTAGTAATAATCTCGCATCGAGAGAGAGAGAGAGAAAGAGAGATATGCTCTTTTTGATGCCTTTAGAGACGAAGATATAATTCAAATTCTTCGAAAATCGAAAGCTCTTCAGGTTTGTCTCGTTTATTCTCTCTCAGATTTTTAGGGTTTCTGTGTTCGACCCTCGGCCATGTTTTTCAGGTTTCCAATTCTTTGCCTTCGATTCGTTCATTTTATTAAGATTTCTTTCTTTGTGTTTTCTTTAGGACGTGAATTGTGTTTGGGAAATCAGAGGTTATTGTTTTTTCTCGTTGGAGATCGAATCGATTTTTTTTTTTTTTTGCTACAGTTCTGTTTGGTTGCTGAGAATATGTTGGAAAGGATAAGGAGCCCCTGAAATGTGCGTGCTTTTACTAATTTATAGGTTTTTATTATCTGGAAAATCAAAACTATCTTCGAATTAAGGTACAAAGTTCCTATTTTTCTTTTCTTCTCTTCCCGAGTTTTCTCGACGACCAAGCAGGGAATTAGATTGGATAAAAGTGATTTCCCCCCCCCCCCCCCCCCCCCCCCCTTATGTATGGAACTATTGCATTTCCAGACATTACACACAGTTTAGAATTTTGGGTTTGTAAGTCATTGAAGATTGAATTGAAGTTGAAGGGCTTCATATAAAATACCTATTGGCTTTGATTTAGGAATTTGACATTGAGTAGAGTTATGGAAAATTTGATTTGACTGACTTGATTATCTTGTTTAATACAATTTTTTAATTGTTTTAGGGATCGTATAGTCATGGCAACTGCAACTATGGCCACAGCAGCCGGTGCAGCTGCTCTTTTGTACTACACATTGAACCAGAAATTACAGTCGAGTCGGTCTCATGGGGATGATGATGGGAATGATAGTGATGCGCCTGATCATGCTCCTTTGGGTATTGACCGTGTTTCGCATAGACTAATTCAAGCCCCGGCAACATGGTTAGACACAATTTCGACATTGTCGGAGACTCTTAGGTTTACTTACTCTGAGACTCTGGGGAAGTGGCCCATTGGGGATTTGGCATTTGGGATCAACTTTCTTCTAAAGAGGCAGGCAAGATACTTGATGGCTTTAGTTGCTTAACTTTACTTGAAATGTGATACACACTCAAAAGTATTAAGTGTTTTCTGTGCATCATTGAAGGAATAGCTTAGTTCTCGTAATATACTTAATAGATAGCTGGAATTCGTTTTGGAATATGTACTAAAAGTTTAATGCAAAGGATTTTCACACATATATAAACATATGAGTCCAGGTCAAATTGCAGTTTCTGAGTTGTTTTATATATACAGGCACTGATATTTGCTAACATTATGCACTGAATATGTGAGTAAAAGATTTTTCTTTTCAGTAGTAGTATTATTATTAATTTTTTCTGGGTTACAAGGTCACCAAATAAGTTCTTGTCATGTTTTTAAGGAACAGTGGCCTTCTGTATGGCAAAATGGCTTTGAATAGAATGTTGCCAATGACACTCGTTGTGTATCTGGTCAAGCTTCTGACAGTTTCACTGTACTTTTCAGGGAAACTTGCATGTTGGCAGTGTATTTGGTGGTAAAGACAGTTTATTGCTCGAAGGACCAGATATAACTGCTGAACTCGGATACCTCTTAAACTTGTTGACGCTATGTTGGCATTTTTCAAAAAAGCCATTTCCTTTGTTTTTAGAGGAGACTGGCTATTCCAAAGAGAATGTTCTTCTTCAGGAACCCAAAGCAGGAGTAAGTCATGTTTGAACTTGAATTCTGATTTACTTGTACCCTTTTCTTCTTCTTCTTCTTCTGTTCTCTCTCTCTCTCTTTTTCTTTCTTTTTTTTTTTTTTTTTTTTTTTTTCCCGTTTTCTGGCGGGAAGAAAATTGACCTAAATAGTCAACGGCACTAGCATGGAATACAGTGGGTATTTTTTGGGATGGACGAGTTGTTTTTATGTGCTAGATCGACAGTGATATGGCAGTATTTACTTTTTACAACTTTTAAGCATGATATATGCTGTTTACATATGGTGGTCTGAATTACCTTTTTTCTTTTTCTTTTTTTCCTGCAGATTTTAAAGCCAGCTTTTACAATTCTAGTTGACGACAGGACGGAATGTTTTCTCTTATTGATTCGTGGGACACATAGTATTAAGGATACTCTGACAGCTGCGACTGGAGCTGTTGTACCATTCCATCACAGTGTTGTGTATGAGGGAGGAGTCAGCAATTTGGTTTTAGGTTATGCGCATTGTGGGATGGTTGCAGCTGCTAGATGGATTGCAAAGCTTGCTACTCCTTGTCTTATTAAAGCACTTGGCCAATATCCTGGTTATAAAATTAAGGTAAAGTCGTGATGTGTCGTTATTCTTATGCTTCTGCTCATCTATTAAATTGTTTAGTGGGCATTGCCACAAGATACACAAAAATGTTTAATTTAGCTATTGGTTTCGGAAACAGTCTTGTGTTCTCCTTTCCATTTCTATCAAAGGAGCCAATGTTGCTCTGTGTTACTGTAGGCTGTAGCTTCTGGAAATAAAATATGGTTTCATTTGAAACTTTTTAGCTCGAAGTATTCCTATTTAATTATAGTAACTTTTCGATCCATTTTACATTTTCTGTAGCCAGTTTACCACAACGTGTCAATGAGGCTCCATAAATTGGTTGTTGAATTAGTGGTGTTTTTTCTTCCTCTTATTCTGCGCCTGCTACCTATATCAGTTTAGTATATATGCTCCTAAAGTTTGAACTGTTCTGAGTTCCTGCAATGAACTTAGAAGCGTTTAAAAGTAAATTCATCTAGTTTCCCTTTTTGGCGGCTTTTTCCTGTAATGATTAAGTTTTAAATATATTTATGAGAGGTATTCGTTTGGATTCTTTCAGATCGTGGGGCACTCTTTAGGTGGAGGCACTGCAGCACTTCTGACATATATACTGCGAGAGCAGAAAGAATTTTCGACAGCGACCTGTTTTACTTTTGCTCCAGGTTTGTCTTTGCTTTGCACCATTTTCTGATATTAGTTTACTTCAGAAACTTCAGGTTTCTGATCTCTCTTTGTATCCTGCTGATAAGAATGTTTGCTGTGTACTGTGTTATATTTCTAGTGTTTGTTAAATGAGATTTAAAATGTGTATGTTGCTTTATTAGCATACCTATAGCACTAACCAAGAATATTACATGCAGCTGCTTGTATGACATGGGAGTTGGCAGAATCAGGCAATGATTTTATTACTTCTGTTATAAATGGAGCTGACTTGGTGCCTACATTCTCAGCTGCTTCGGTGGATGACTTGCGTGCTGAGGTTCTATTCTTGAGCTTTGTAATTTGTTCAGATACTTGACTTGCCTTTAAGAAGTTGAGATTTGAAGATTTGTTGGTAGATTTCCCTTGTATCTTATTGGCATGAATTTTGTTAGTTGTGGATTGCTATATTATTCTGATGATGGTCATATGGAATAGTCTGTGACGGGTGATATTACTTGGACTTTTAATTGTAGAGGACAAATTTAAACTCTAATTGTGTAGCAGTGCTTGTGCCAACAAAGGCTGTTTATTGAGTATGTTGGAATCGTCATACATTTCTACTTTGTTCTTGATTTCTTACCTCATGATGGTCAGAATATCACAGTGAAGCAAAATCCAAAAACTAAAAATATACCCTATAGCACTTTCTGAACCTAACTTACTTATCTTGCTCTTCAATTTATCTATTCACTTGAATTGATTATGACACATCGCGTAACTTCTAGCCGAGTGTCATCCACGTTCACACAGACTACTGCAGGACTTGGGTGGTCTGGCTGCTTGGTACTTGACAAGCTTAATATGCTTGAAACTGTTTCATTTGTTGATATATTATTCACGCTTTTGGTTCTTCTGTCATATTCTCAACTACATGCTTCATTTTTATTTATATAGATTTCAAAAATATTTCCTTTTACAGGTGACGGCCTCTGCTTGGCTAAATGATCTGAGGAATCAGATTGAGCATACAAGAATTCTCAGCACTGTCTATCGTTCTGCTTCAGCATTGGGTTCTCGTCTTCCATCTATTGCTAGTGCTAGAGCAAAAGTTGCTGGGGCGGGAGCAATTTTGCGTCCAGTTTCCAATGGTACACAGGTAAACTCCATTCTGTTATACCAAATCAATTTCCCTGTGTACTCTTCTATATGACATTGTTCTCTCTTCTGTCAACCTGTACATAACTATAATTTATTAGTGAGGACAAGGACATAAATGTTCAAATAAGTAGCCATTAGTTGATCTTTTCTCCCTTGCTCTCCTGCCTGATCTGAAGTATTGGGCCTTTCTGTAAGTTAGGCAACCCCGTGTGCTGAGATACTAATGGTCATGCGACAAAAGTAAAACTATTCATGCCCTGGTCATTTTTTCTTTTATAATTGGTAGTTGATTTATCTACTGTGTCAAGAGTACCCAAAGTTTACTTGATTTGTTGATTAACTTTGATACAAGATTCCATTTGACCAGTATATTGCATTTCTGTTTTCTACAGGTTGTGATGAAGAGAGCTCAGAGCATGGCTCAGGCAGCATGGACACGCCCTGCTCTTCGCTTGTCTTCTTGGTCATGCATGGGTCCACGTCATCGGGCCACAGCTGCTCGTGCAACCTCAAAAGAGGAGGGAAGTTCTCCTGAATCTTCTGTGAACAATATAGAAGCTTCTGAGTATCTTCTGTCATCCCCCAAGAAAACTGCAACCACAACTGAAATTGAAACCATTGAAGTTGCTGTATCTTCATCTGTAGGAATGGAATGGACTCCAGAAATTGAATGCTACTCTGATGAAATAGGTCCACATGTTGACGGGGTTGCCGATCTCAATGATGGTGAAGGTCTCATCAGCGATAATAGTCATGAAGACCGCATGACTGAAGTAGAGTTATGGCAACAACTTGAGCACGAGCTTTATGAAAGGATGGATGGTGAGGAGGCTGATGTGGCAAAGGAAATAAGAGAAGAGGAGGCAGCAGCCATTGCAGAGGTAGGTGAGGACCAGCCAGAGAGTTCTACACGAGAAATAAAGGAAGCACACAGATTTTTCCCTCCAGGTAAGATTATGCATATTGTTACCCTTCACACTGGTGATGCAGAGATTGAAAGTGATGGTACCCCTACCACCAGTGGCTCAGAGAATGGCCAGCTAGAAGAGACTAAGGTCGGGATTTTTCTCACTCCAAGATCACTGTATAGTAAACTGCGGTTGTCACAAACCATGGTTAGCGATCATTTCATGCCTGTCTATAGAAGGCAAATTGAAAGACTAATAAAAGATTTTGAGAAGAAAGGTCTTAATGACCATAAAACTGGAGAGGTAATTTTATAGGGAAAGGTTTCTTTATACCTATAGTTGTTAATGAGCATAATAAACAGAAGAAACCCTAGTTGTTTACCTCATTGATTTTGAAGCCAGGCTGCCTAGAAAGATTAGTCCATTGCTTTGCTGCAATGGGGAGGGACTATGATGGGAGGCACCAGAGTTTGATGCACTGACTAGTGAACCAACAAAATGGATCGAACTCATTTTTGGCTGCTCTGGAAATGATGTTGGAATGTCATCCCAAGGATGTATACAGTAACCAAAATCGTAGTTGCGTAATTTAGTATTTTAACTCCAAATTCATTCATTTGTTCTCAATTGATTGAGTTGATTTAGTGTTTCTGTCATTGTGAAGTTAAGTACTTGTGCTGTTGTGCAACTTTCGTTTTGAACTTGTGATGATTGTATGTAGTGTTTCTTTGTTGGGCCTTGTTGGAGTGGGTGCGCCATGACTGTTGCTGGCAACACATGCGGAGTGGATAGCGTGTTGGTTGCTTTTTCGTTATCATAGTTATAACCTTCTACAAGTTCCTATCCCTGGTGTGGACTAGGATTTAGATGTCAGCTGCATACAAAGACATTGATATAAATCCCTGCTCTAATTTTTGGTTGAGAGTTTTGAGTTTAATATCAAGTAATGATCTTATAGTTTTTAGTGTTTTTCCTCGATTTATTATTATTTATTTTTAACAAAGGCTGATCCAAGAGTTGATCTTTACTGTCACATCATTAAGTTGGATAACAGTTTACTAAATAGTATTACACGAACATCATCAAGTTGTATTGCAATTTAATAAATAACATTATTTTGAATGAAATGGTTGTTACCTCCCATGATTCCCTAACTTTGAACCACCTCGGAGATGCTCGTGATAGTTCTTGAAGGGTAAAAGATAAAGATTGTTTTAAATTTTAATGAAGAGATAAACTATCTTTCAATCTATTGTCTATATCTTTTGTATATTAAACATTAAATTTGTAGGTGTGAGTTTTACAAATTCAATGGTTGATTTGAAAAAAATTGTACGAAGATAGATCGCAAATGAATCAAAGATGTTAAAAAAACATTTCTCTTTCCACAAAAGATTTTCTAAAAATGGTTGACCTTCGTGTGCTTGATAATAATTTGAGTGGCTGCACAAGAATTGTAGTTATTTTTTTTATTGGAATTGAGCACATTTTATATAAATAACCAATTAAGCACATCGTTCAACAGGGATAATATCTGAAATATATGGTGAGTTTCTTTAAGAAAACATTGTTCCCCACTTGGGTATAATGTTTCTATAGCAAGCCAGTGAGCTGCACCATTTAAATTACGACTAATATGATTAATTTGCCAATTTTGCAGACTGTTCAGTATCTCTTGAGTGTCCTCAATGAAATGGTCATATTTATTTACTCTAATTTGGCTCATCTTCTACAGTGCTACACTATTTGAAGATCATAACCTTCTAGAACCACCTTATAGAATCTCAATTTACTACTTAATTTGGCTGCCTTCAATGCCAATGTGACTTCTACAACATTAATTGCAATGATGTAATCTTTTGACTCTGACAGCGTGGCTAGCACCTTACCCATTCTATTTTTAATAATAACACCAATACTCATTTTCATTTTATTTTTATCCACAACAACATCCTAATTGACCTTAACAAAACCACCCAAATGGCTTTCCAATTTAGTTTCAAATTTTCTACTAATTTGTCTGAATATTTTTGAAAATTTGTATCACAAAAAGCCACCAATGAGTCATGCATTACTTATCACTGTAAAATAAGGACCAACTGGTTATCCATGTACCACTGCATTCTGTCGTAGTTAGAAATTTCTTGCCACAACTCCTATTAGCTTCATGTCCTCCATATCCACATACCGTTGAAGCTCTTCAACAATAAACACAAAATTTTCATTCGCAATACAACGTTTTCGGATCTTACTACCACACATACTCCATATGTCATATTTGCAGCTAGACATCCCCACAAAATGTTTCCCCTAGTATCCACCTCCGTGAGAAGGCATAATGGGTCTTTCGTAATTTTTGCGTCTAAAGAGATTTGCTTTAATAGTCAAAGCATTATGGCATGCCTTCCACATAAACACTTACACAACATGAGAACACCCATCTTCCATATATCTTTTCACAGGAACTTATGTTGACCTGTATGTGGACTTTCCCTTTGGTCAGTAACTAGGAGTTCCTTGCGTTGATGGTAGGTGCTTCTTACTGTAAACTCTACATTAATCGTGGCACTCCAAATCTGTCTATCACTATTATGAATGGAACCAATAGGGATTTGACATATATGAGTCGCTTTTGCCAGTCCAAACAGCTCGCGAACCAAACTTATCCTCACTGAGTCCTCTTCGCATGGTTCTAACATGATGATGGATATTTTAGGGTAGCCACTTATCCTTTTAAATACGAATTTGTCTTCCATTTTTCCCACTTTCCACCGTAAACCCTCATTGAGTAGCTCGCGAGCAAACCATATGCTCCTCCATTCATAAGACAGACGGTGGCCCAACTGCGTTTCGAGAACCGAACCTTGTTGGAAATACTTGGCTTTTAAGATCTTTGCAGATGGTGATTTGGGATTATGAAGAATTCGTCAAACTTGCTTTGTTAAAACATTCCAGATCATAGAATCCCATGCCATCTATACTCTTAAACTTGTCAATTTTCTCCCACTTCATCCGGTAAATCTTTGAGGCTTGTTCATGTTGGCCCCACCAGTAACGTTGCATAATAGTATTTATCTCATGTAATAACGTCTTCGGGAGTAAAAAAAAAATGCTCATAGTACGGGTAGGAATGAATTAGGCCACTGCTTTCAAAATAATTTCTTTACCGGCTTGAGACAGGAATTTATTCTTCCAACTGGTTATATATTCGGTCTTGAACAGAAATGAATGCCATCCTTCTAGATCTTCCTACCATAGTAGGCACACCCAAATATTGACTTATTTGGTGTTGTTGCAGTCTGAAAAAGGCCCGTAGATGACTAGATGATGGGTCACAAAGCAAGGCCACATGTAAAAGTAAAGATTCTTAATAATCCAGATTATAATTATTCTCCTTTTTAAAGTTAAATGCTGCTATTTTCCTAAAAAGCAAGATTTTATATCTTCACTTACTGATGAAGTTTCTAAACCACACATCTATGGGGTGCTCAAGTGGATGGAAATCTCACTGCTAATGTTGCTCTAATAGCATTAATTTGTTCAATCACGGTAGTTGTTGATAGAAAAAGAGATCTTTTGCAAATCTTGTTTGAATGACATCGGTGGTCCTAATGTGTTGTGCCCAATAAGACAGATATTTCAATTGCCATCAAAGCAGCAAATGCATTTATGCTAGTTAGGGTTAGCAATTTTTGACACGTTTTATGAATCTGATAGAAATTGAACGCGAAATTAGTGATGTTGAGATTGGAAGCAAGAGAGAGAAAAAAGACAGAATTTGCGGGTGGTTCGGTGTTAGACACCTACGTCTACAACTATGAATTAGCCGTAAGGGTTACGATTCTGATTTGTTTAATTAAATAAGACTAGTTAGGGTTGACTTGTATAGTCAGTCTTATACTCATGCCTCGATACGATCAAAACCCGACACAACGACACATGACATTTAGGGTTGACAATTTTTTACACGACTTACGGACCCACATGAATTCAACACAAAACTAAGGGATTATGGTTTGAGTGTTATAACTTGTTTAATTAAATGGGTCGGGTTAGAATTGATCTGTATAATCCTATACACATGCATCGACACAATCCAAATTCAACATGCAAATACGAATTGCCGTCCTTATCCTGCCTAAAGCAATTTCCTTTGTATGACCTACAGCTTTTGCACTTGTTCATACAAAAGAAGTGTCAACAACTTAACAAGGTTACTTGAAGCTTCAATTTTCATGGTGAAACAAATAAACCAATAAATTTTACTGTTCTCTAAGATCTTGGCTCCAAATGCGTGGCCAATTGATATCAAAGTAGTACAAAATCTTAATACACAGAAAGCAATTTGGGGGGTGAAAGCAAGATTTTGTAGTCGTTCAGAATTATCAAATCCAAACTCACATCAAAGAATATCAGGTTTAGTTAGCATATAATGATTCTGCTACTGGTTTAATTTATAGAATAAGTCCATTTCCAGCCAATTTGTTATACTATAATACAATGAATTTAACTACAAATTAACCAAGTAAATAATGACAACACAATCTCGATTTGGACGAGCAGACTCCAACTTTTAGTAATTTTATAAATGTCTCTTGCACATAAAAAAATTAAAAAAGAGCTACAATTAATGTCCTAAGTATATGTTATAATGACAGTTATCAACACGTAACATCATTTAAAAAAATAAAAATAAAAAATTGAAATGGTAAAAAGTTACGAGGGGTCTTTTCTACTTTTGATTAAGAGAGTTGAAGACCTCAAAAAATAGGTGGACTCTCTAACAACAGACCCGAAACGAAAATTACAATGCAAATAATACATACAAATAGTAAGAAATTGGTAAATAAATAACTCGATTATCTTAATATGGGCATCATAAAGAGGTGAAAACGCCAAAACACAAGTTACGAGCAAAAGCATGACCGTTTCAAGACTTTTCAAACCTACTCAAATCAAAGGACACAAATAGAGACATGGCCCTCAAAATAACCTTCAACCCTATTCAAACACTACAAAAAAAATTCATACCCATACGGAGTCCGCCAACAAGGTGCATTTCTTTTTCATTTGATTGAACTCATTTATTAAATAACGACTTTTTGGATCATCTCTCGAGCACACATAATTTCCACAATGTTTCAGGACTTAAGTTTTACGAAGCGGATGTCACTAGTTCGAATCTCATTTTCTCTTTCTGTGTGGACATGTCAAAAAAAAAAAAAAAAAATTTACGAAATGGAAGTTTATATGTGTCGTTACCCGTTGTCTTGTATCTTATTATACATTTTTTTTAATTTTTTAATTTTTTAATTTTAAAATAGAAAATGTTGGTCTATTTTTTTTTTTTCCCCTATTTCTTTTTCAAGCAATACTAAAACTAATGCCACATTATATTTTTATCTTATAATTGTCCAATAATGTTGACGTGGTATTCCAAATCAACCATTAATTTGTATTATTATAATTTAATAATGATTAATTCAAGGGTTAGTTAGGAGTGTCACATCAGCTTTGTTGGATGAATACTGAATAGAATTATAATATCTAACATTTCTCATACTAAAAAAAGGGATCAATGTTATATGGGACAAGGCTCGATCTAGACTTTAAAGTTGAAGGGGATAGAAACTTGAGGGTTTCTATTGCTTGAAAATTAAAAATAAAGAAAATAAGAGATAAAATCAACTGCTTCAAGTGATCAAGCCGTTAAAGAATAATGCTAGATATTATATTTTTATTTTATAATGCTAAATATAATAGTCTCAAACAATTTTTAAATTAGTTATTGCTAAAAAGATATATAAAAGAAAAAAATAAAATTCAAAAGTTGTGAGATAAAAATATAGTTTATAGCCATTCAGCCTCCAAATGATTACTTTGAGGGATAACTTCCAAATAATTTTGACAACATTGTATTTCTTTTTATTCCTTGCCAGACGGTATCTACGGTCTTAAATATATATATATATATATATATATATATATATATATATATTATACTAATTTTGAAATTTAAAATAAATGCAGATTTGACAATATAAAAGAAAAGAAAATCATGGAAATAACAACAGTAAGGAAAATAAAATAAAATAAAATAGAAAAATGAATGTAATAATAAAATAAATAAGACATGTTATATTTCCTAACAAAAGGAGGAAAATAAAAATATATACTTCCCAACGAAGAATTAAACATAACCCACTCAACAAGATTGGACAACATAATCAACACTGAGCGGATTTTCGAAATGCATCAAGATGATAAATTTTGGTCAGACGGTCTCAATCTCAATCATGGGTTATGGGAGATTTTTTTTTTTGTTTATTATTTATTTATTCTTTTCAATTGTTAAATCAGTACCTAACTATGTCTTCCATTAATTCTAGTTAATCAGCGATGCCCCCTCATTAAATACTTGTTTGGGTTATGTAATTAATAGGGTTTGGCCTTTTTTTTTATTATTATTTTTTCTTTATTTTTATATATATATATATATATATATATATATATGATTTAATTTGCAAATTTTTCACAAACTTAATATAAAATTAACGAGTTAAAATTAAGAGATATGATTTGTTTAATTAAATGAGTTAGGTTAGGTTTGACCATATAGTATTATACATATGTCTCGAATCTAACACACAATATTTAAGACTAATAATTTTTTACACAACTTACGAACTTAATACGAAATTAGCGGATTATGATTAAATATCAAACATGTTTAATTAAATAATTTGAGATAAAATTAATCTTGTTATGATATGGACGTGTGATGGAGGATATGGGCATGTTATGAATAAATGTAGTAAGTCTAGGTCTATTTCATTATATGTAGTTAGCAATCTTTCTTTAAAAAGGTTAAGATATATGCAGTATGTTATCATTATCTGCATAGTCATGTTATTGCTTTCTATTAGGTTAATTATTATTGCTTTCTATTAGATTAGTTTGAGTCCTATGTTAATGCTTTCTAATAGATAGGTTTGAAAAAATAATAATAATAATAATAATAATAATAGATAGGTTTGAGTCAATGTTTATCCATACTTGTTAAGTCCTGATAGAAGTGTTTCGAGCTATGAATCAATCTTACAAAGGTCATATCGTCTATTTAAAAAGATGAATTCTTGAATAATGGGTTATCAAAAAATTAATCCAAACCTTGTGTTTGACAAAGAGTCCAAGATTCTCTAATTTTCTACCGCTAGTTCTTCCAAAATAGGTAAAAAAAAAAAAAAAGTTGGATTCTGTTCCTATTCTTACCGAAGGTCGGGTTGCTAGATCCGTTACGCATTCACGTAATAAATTTATACAGTCTTATACCTATACGAGAAATCAAAATTTTGAAAAGAAAATTTTAAAAAATCTAGCATTTTTGTACCTATATTTCAAGATAAGCCGAGTGTACGACAAAGAACATGAATTGCCATCGTTAGGTTTAGAGTACTGTGACACCTGTGTGCCTAAATAAACAACCAACATCGTTTTCTAGACTTGAAAACAAAGCACATGCATTTTCTAGACATTTGGGCCATAATTTTTTTTAATTTTTTTTTTAAAACCTTTTAAAAAGGACATGCCATTTAATTTTGTGGCTGGTAAGCAAGCGAAAAAAAAAGGAAAAAGAAAAAATAAAAAAGCATTTTGCCAAGTGTCATTTTTTTTTTTTTTTTTTTTTGTTTGGTTTTAGATTAAGCGGTAGCTATCAATCAGCTGAAGAAGGCATGGGAAGACAAAGAAAGCCGAAGAAATGAAGATAAAAACAAAAGAAAATTTCCAACAATATGAACAAGAAATCCCTTTGAAGCATTGAAAACACTTGGTTATTTACAACGGAAGCAATCATTGACATCAAAAAGCTCATTCATACCAAATAATAATAATAATAATAATAATTATTATTATTATTTCCGACCCACTTGGTTAATTATTACAGTAAACAACAGCGTGTGACACGTTAGCCGCCATCATAATGCCATGTCACATTTATTAATTTTTAATTGATCGCCACGTCGCCCGCTAGACTTTTTTGTAGGAATGCAAGCTGGCTTTGGTTGACCCAGACCTAATTTAGTGTGTCCCCACTTATAAAGAGGGTCGCATTACACCACTAGACATTAGCCATACGCATTTAATATTTTGGGGATCGGATTAATGTGTACATAAATTTGTTAGGTATAAGAAGATTCATATCCCATGATGATGTTCAAAATATTTAGAGAAAAAAGTGCACGTTTTCCCATGAAACTAATGCTTAATTTGTAATGTTTCATTTGAATTACCGATTTTAGAAATGTTCATCTCCAAACTATAAAATAAATTAAGTCACCCCAAAAAAAAAATGCCTACAAAAATTCTCAAAAAGACAAATATCCTTATAAATGTCATCAGTTTTCTTTTGAAATATTGCCGATTAAATATTAGTTTGAAGGAATATATGTACTTTTCAAAGAGAATAATAAAAAAAAAAAAAACAAAAAAAGGACGAAATTAAATATTTTGGGGGATCAGTAATGTCTACATGTGTTGGGCACAAAATGATTGACATGGATCCCATGATGTTCATACAGTTTACTAGAAGACAACTTAATTTTGGTGCATGCTCGCATTTCACAGAAACACATACATGCGTACATGTCCCACTTTTCTAGTAAAGCCCATAACTCGTACATGCATGAATCACATGCATGGGTGTGAATTTTGGATGATCTGGCATGTGAATGAATTGTTGGTGCATGTCCACGGTTCAATTAAGGCCATACTTCTCCACAGTGAGAGCAACAAATTAATGCTTATATGCAAGCTCGTTTTTGTGATGCCGAAATTGTACCATTTTCATGGGGGATGATATATATTAATGGACCAATTTTAATTTCCATGGGTGGCTTGTCATCTTTTCTATTCTGTCAACGAGTGGTTAGTGCACACGTCCCTTTCATAATCGATATCTGCAATTATTTCGCTCCCTCTACTTTGCTCCATTCCTTTTTTTTTTTTTATTTATTTTATTTACAGAATTTATTTATAATTTTTGACTGTGACTGGGCGGTCTTAATTTGATCCGGTCCCCAAATCTGGCCGACCGATCAGGATTCAGGATTCAGGATTCAGGAATTGCCAAGGAGGGATATCCTGATCCAAGCTCGTGCTTTGGAGACAATAATGGAGGGAGGGTGGTGGTGGTGGGGAGAGTGGGTTGCGTAGGATGCACTGCTTTGCAACATCAAAGGCTCAATAATGGAAGCCATGATAACGCCACCTGCTCCTCCATTTGGACCCTTCCTTAATTCCCCTCTCATCACTCATTTAACTAGAAATTTTGCACCACCAATGTTAACAGTGTTTGCATCATCAATTAATTAGACACCGACTCCACACCTGATCATGACCATAGCCAATCCAAACTTTGGCCTCTACTCATGATCGATCTAGTGGTAGGTTGACAATGTTATATCAGACTTATCAGTATAGTGAAATATTAGTGTGGTAAGAGAAATGCCCGTACTACACTCTCATCTTAATTTTTCAAATTTTGTTTTGTTTTTTTCTTTCAATGGCTGATTCAAAGATTAATGGGCTGCCTAACTAAATGAGGGTGGGAAGGAATTTACATGAAAATCTAATTTTCGAACACTACCATGTTTAAGGGGGTTAAGCATGGTAAAATCGTAGTTTAGTATTTAAAATTGTAAGTTTTTATAAAAAAAAAATTTTATTGCCTGCCCATTTGAAAATGCAAATATATTACGTTTTCACATTGTCATTTTTTATAAACGCATTTCTAAACGATATCTTTTTTTTTTTTTTTTTTTTTTTTTTTGTAATTTAGTTAAAGAATCGTACTTTAATTTTGGGATAACTTCACAAAAGAGTATTGAATTATATGTTATTTTGAGATAAGGGTACTGAACTAGCAAACGTCTCAAATTGTGGTATTCACGTTTCCAAACGTCTCATTTAAGGGTACTCCGTTAGGATTTGCTGTTAAATCTTAACGGAATACCAAAAATACCCATTTTTTTAGGAAAAAAAAATGTTAGGATTTTTGTGTTGGTCAGAATTTAACAAAATTTGCAAAAATATCCATGTTTGAATATTTGAAAAATTTTATAATATTTTTTTCTTTAAAAAAAAACAAAAAACATATGGGTATTTTGAGAATTTTGACAGAATTTAACAGCAAATTATAATGGAGTACCCTTAAGTGAAACGTTTGGAAACGTGGATATTTCAGTTTGAAATGTTTGCTAGTTCAATACTTTTATCTCAAAATGACATATAATTCTATACTATTTTGTGAAATTATCCCTTTAATTTTCATAATTGAAATATCAAATGCAAACGCGCCCTAAGTACGTACTCAAATCTACTTCACACATTTGTTTAAGAACTTGAATGGCCGAAAAAAAGAGAAGCAAACTGTTACCATGGTTATAATTAGGCCACGTTAGGCCATGCAGAGTGGGTAAAAAACACTCTGTTCTCTCTCCTCTATCCCATTCCCTGATATTTCTCCTGTGCAAACCGCCATGGGAGGGAAGCACTGTGCTTCCCTCCCCAACGCCCATCTTCGTTTTCATCCCTTCTCCTTCCACCCCAACATGCAACCACACCTCCTTCTCGCTTTCCATCATCTATCACTTCACCCTACTAGCTTCTTTACAATTTTTCAAGCCTTTGGAGATAAGGCATAAGCTCCATCTACCCACCTATCTTACTTGCTTTTTCCTTCTTTTTTCTTGGCTTGAGTCTATACACCAACTGTTCATGATCCTTTCCTCCACCTTCCACGAGTTTTTTGTAATTTTTGGCAAGGGGTTTTGTTTCAATTTTTCGGATCTAGATCTACACTCCTCAACAAACAATTACAAGACACGCACCTCACCAACGGGTTCACCGGCGTCTCCAGATTCCACCGACGGTTGTCGTTCACTCCGCCGGCTTCTGCTCCCCCGTGTGTGGCACACACGCTCTAGAGAGCTCTCTACTCTCTTCGGTGCGTGGGTGACATGGTTGCTCTCCCTACTTTCCCCTAGACCGCCTTCGGTGTTTTTGGGCTTCGCCGACGAATCCGGCTGCTGAGAGGCCTCCCCTTGGCGGCGCATGGATCTCACGCGCCGTCACGGACGGCTCCCCCTCCTTCTCCATCAACAGAACTTCTGCTATATTTGCTGTTTTTATGTTTATTTGTTTGTTTTATTGGGCTTATTTGTTGTATCTCTTTCCTCCGGTTTATCTCCTGTTTTGGTGTTTGGGTCATTGTGACTCAATACACTTGTGAAATCACTTTTACTGGTGACCCCAACTTTGTGGCATCAGTGCCTCAAACCAAAGAACTCGCGTCTTCGGAAGCATTGTCCCTGCGTACTTTCGTTCTTAAACTATATTTTGGGTTGCCAAAGCCCTCCTGTTTTTGTACTTTTAATTTTTTGTTGTAATCGTTTCTGATGTACTTATAAAAAAATAAAATAAAAAATTATAATTAGGCCATTGAAGCCATAATTAGTATTGATTAAAAATTTTAAAGTACAAACAAACAAGAATTGATTCAAATTAAGAAACCCTGTAGCTTATACATTTAGTGTGTGCTACACGTGGCAACCAAAGATTGCTCATAGCCGGAAAGAAAAAAAGGAGGAAGAAAACCTTCCAACAGCACATATTGGCTAAGATTAGTATCACGGCACGACAATGCTTAGCTGGCAATCTAACAATCAACGGCCAGAATTCATCGACAGCAAATGTTGCTGACGTGGATGATACCGCAGTCCACCCCTTAAAACTTCAATCATTGGGTTCCTCTCTCTCTCCAAAAGTTCTCTCTCAGAAGGTGTTTCTCTCTGCCTTAAAAAGCCTCTAGTACTATTGCTTCTTTCATTCACAAATAGTTGAGTGGAGGATTTTGTGGAGGAGAAACAAAAAGCAATCTCTTTGTTTTGCTCATAGAAGATTTGGGTTTCTTTGAAAGTTATCGAAAAGAGAGAGATAATTATGAGCTTGAGTTCTTAGAGAGATCGATCATTGAAGAGTCTTGTGCTTGATTGGGTTGTGAAGGTTTCTTTTGAAATGGTTTTGATGTCTGAGATTTTCTTGGCTGAAGAAGAGAAGGTTGAAGGAAAGTGGGAGAAAGAGAGATAACACATACAAGGCCCGAGGGCAGAAGTAGAGGGGAAAAAACAAAGGGATTGGGCTGTTTTGGTCTGCAGGTAATTCTTCTTATACTCTTTTCTCTATTTATAGTTGAATACTGGGTTTTTTTTTTTTAATGAATTTGATGAACAAAAGACCGTTGATTGTTCTATGATATTTTCATGGTGATTGATTGTTCACTTTCTTCTAGACTGATTATTCATTTTTTGGGTATGTTTGATTTCATTTCCAATTGCGTGTTTTTCTTTTTAAAAAAACATTCAGATAACATGGCGGAAAATTTGTAAAGTGTATTTGTAGTTTCTTTTATATATATATATATATATATATATATGTTTCATTAATAGAGAAATCTGGAAAAGTTCTTTTAGAAACCAGGCTATCCTTCGAAAGAATTTTGTGAAAAACTAAATGTTTTGTTTCTGTAGGCACCTTAATGCATCATCGAGTTGTTGGTTTTGTGAAATCCACGCAAACATTAAATTTTTTTTTTTTTTCGTTTCTGTTCCTCTGTTTTCTCATCAGCCAAACATTTTGCAGAACAATAGGGGCTATTGAGAATGTCTGCAACAATACTCAGTGACCCAATGCTAATATCAGCCCCGGAAGCACCACCAGCGGCAGCTACCAAACTCATGGCCCAAAGTGAAGTAGAATCCGCCATATGCGACTGCTGTGGACTAACCGAGGAGTGCACGCCGGCCTACATATCACGCATCCGGGAGCGGTACCTCGGCAAATGGATATGCGGGCTATGCTCTGAGGCCATAAAAGACGAGATTATAAGGTCTGAAAGGCTACTTAGCACTGAAGAAGCCATGGCTAAGCACATGAACTTCTGTAAAAAATTTAAGTCCTCAGAGCCGCCTCCGGATCCTACAGTGCATTTGATAGCGGCCATGAGACAGATTCTTAGACGCAGCTTGGATTCTCCGAGGGGATTAAGGTCTACGCCAGCTAGTCCGGTTAAAAGTGACCAGGAAATCCACGGGCCGGGTCTTACTAGGTCCGGCAGTTGTTTTCCCAGTCTGTCTGGTCCGTGAAGGTATGGGATGGAATGGGGAGAAAACAGAGATGAACATGGGGAGGAGTATACGTCTCATTTGCAGCAAAATAAAAATCCCAAAAAAAAAAAAAAAAAAAAAAAAAAAGAAGGGGCAAAATCGCTATTGTAGTTATCAAGTATATAACTTTCCTTCTCAAAAGTTTCATCCTAAAACTACATATAATGTTGCTCTGTCTTCTCTGAATCTACTCATTGTTTAGAGGCCCTAGAACAGGTTGCATGACAGAGGCCTTAAAGCATATGGTTTTAAAATTTGCTAATTGGTTGTGAGAAGTCCAAAGAGTGCAATTTTGCAGATACTCATAAGTAGGGAATTAATTAAGTTGGTGGAAATACTTGATTAATATACTTCAATTTTTGCTTGAGATTTGCTGAAATTTTGATCAAATATTAGAAAATTGTAGAATTTGCGTGTCCGATTAGCCTGTCCTGTTCACAAAGATGCTGGTGCTTTTGAGTGGTAAGAGCTAGCTAGCACACTTGCTGTTGCTGGAGAGTGGCGCCTGGATTTCTAACGATTTGCTGCTTTAAGGAATCGGCTTTTTAACTGCAGCACATTTCCTATAAAAGCAGCCAAAGGGTTTAAATTATTATAGACGAATCAGGTATGTGATTGTGATAGATTATTTGTGTAACTTAACTGACCACCGCCATCGGAATTACTCATCTGAAGAGATTACCACCGCCATCGGCTCTAAAGTGAATCATCACGAATGCTCGTATGGAGGAGAAGCTCACGAGAAGAAGATCAGAAAAGATATCAAATAAAATTGGAGCGACCACGTTCACCCTACCCCATAAACTGCGTCACAAGTCACAAACGTTTGCTTCATAAGTTTTTAATGAGAATAAAACGACACAGTTTGGTTAAATTTTAAACTACAACAGATAAGCCAGATGATGTTATCGTTGAAAACCTTGTTTTTGGTTCCCTCTTTTCCGGAGTAGAAAATATTTTTATGGGATTTTCCAAATATAGGAGGTTGTCACGGGCGCAAACAGGACAAATTGCATGAGCTGCCCAATACTTAAACCTTCGATATTCAAAGGATTAGTGCCACTCGTGACCAAGAGGCAGAGATTTTTTTATAATTTTTGCACTGGTGGGAATATATAGAGAGACTTACTAAATTGTAGATTTTGCAATATATTTATATTTGACTTATTTAATTATTTAGATTTTCTTAACTACAATTACGTAAGTGATGATATAATATATATATATATATATATATATATATATATATATATATATATATATATATACCATTAATTGATTATGTCCCAAGCTAAATAAACTCTTCCCTACAATTGGACGAGCAAGTTTACATTGTAGGATTTTTTTTTAATGTATTATGATTATTGTTTTTATTAATTTAGTGTTAATTGTATTAAGGGAAGGTGGAGTTTGATTTGGTCAAGTAAATGCCATGGTTAACAAATTTCCACTTTTCAAGAGATTATGGTGGCATTGAGTGATGGAAGAGGGAGGTATAGTTACGCAATTGTTTTGAGATCACTTTTCTGTTTTCAAAACTAAATATACATTTTTTTTTTCTTTTTTTTTGAAAAATCATTTCTCAAAAGTTATGTTCTACATTTTTATTTTATAATTATCTCACAATGTTTATATAATAATTTTAATTAACCTTTTGATTTTTTTATTAACAAAAAAATTCTCTAACCCTCACCAAGCTCTCCTGCACACAACAACCAAAAAAAAAAAAAAATGTTTTACAATTTTTTATTTAAAAAAAAAAATCTATTTCTCTCTCTATTTTTTTTTTTTTATCCTGGGGGTTATATTTTTTGTAAATTATCCTGTTCCCCAAACCATACCTTCCAGCATATAAGAGGAGAATGATGATGATACTACATCTAATATTTGACTTTTTCTTGTTTTTTCTGCAAGTACTGCCATAAATAATACAAAGGTCTAAATAAATGAAATAAATATTTCTGATTACATGAGGCTTAATGCAGTCAGTTCTTAGACACATGCATACACTGAAATATCTTTTCTTCATATATATATTTCCAAACAAAAATTAATTATTCTAAAGGCAATCCTTTTAAATCCTAGTAAGTCTTCATTGAATTGTTATTTTTAAGAATTATGAAGAGTTTTCTTTCTATATCAAAATTAGCCCTTCTAAGAAAATATAGTTCTTAAAGGTTTGATTTGAGTGCATGATCAGGCTTGAAATTTCTTGCGAATCGCACTCTTACATCCAAATTTTTATTTCACACCTTCACCAGGCAGGCATGGTTCTGGTCTAAGAGAATCAGAGTAGTTTTCTTTCCATTTTTTTTTTTTACTTTTTCAAATTTAGATAACCAAATTCCTTTTTGCTTCTTTAAACAAATTTATTCGATAATAATAGCTTCCTTTTATATTTCACTATAACATTAAAATATTGTTTTTTTACTTTTACTTTTACTTTTTTTTTTTTTTTTTTTTTTTTTTTTAAAATTCATTTCTTTTGTTCTCTCTATGTCTTCATCAAGCAAGATGCAGAAAACTTAAGCCCTTCTGTTTCCTTAATCCCTTCCGTTTTAGTTATTCACCGCTCACCAAGCATGGCTGGTAGAGATAGATGAAAGCGTCAAAGAGGGATTGAGTTGAGCTGAGCTAAGAGAGAGAGGAAGAGGAGCTCGGGGCTGGGTGCTATGCAAATCTGGCGTGATGGCCGACGTCCATGGGATGGGTCGGGGTTGACGAGGCAGATCAGGCGTTTGAGAGAGAAAGATGAAGTGGAGAAACAAGGGGACCTTGGGTGGCGATAGATGAGATTCTGATGGAAAAATCGAGTAGCTTTCAAATTCATGGGAGGGGGTGGACTGCATGGACGGCTCAATGAATTTTGAGGCTTAAGGCTAGGTGGAACTTTTTTTATATTTAAATATTTAATCTTTTCCGAATGACTTGTAAAATTTATTTTTGTTAGGCGACATTTAATTTCAACAGATGTCATATTTTGTGTTGAGTTACATATAATTATTTTTATCTATAATTTAATTTACTTCATTGTAAAAATTATTTTAATGGACAACTTAGTCTAACTTTTAAGTTCATGTAAAATTATGAGTTTAGTAACTGTTTTAGGGTAACAATTAATGTTACATTCCATTTTTTTTTTTATTTTTCTCCTTAATATCTTGAAATTCAATTTTTTGTATTTATTTTTTACAGTAATTGATGTCTTAATTAAAGAGCACCGACTAACTTTTTTGTCATAATATTATTTTTTACCATAATTGGGGCCTTAATTAAAGATGATTGACTAACATTTTTGTCATAGTATTATTTTTTACCATAATTGAGGCCTTAATTAAGGAGCATTGGCTAACTTTCTTATCATAATTGAGGCTTTAATTTTTTTTATAAAAAGAAATTCAATTATATTATTACTATTTGGGGCTTTATTTAATTGGGATGAGCCGGCCCTGGGGTGGAGGTAGTGCCGTGTGGGAGGTGCGGTGGGCATGGTATGTTAGTAGAACTCTTCATTGAAGACCAATTCAAAGCTTGAACGAAAAAAAAAAAAAAGAAGAGATACGGGTTGCGTGCATAGAGAGGCATGAGGGGAGAGTTTTTTTTTTTTTTTTTTATTGATTATGATAAGCTATGGGACTACAGTTCTACCCGATATATGTATTGGGTAAAACTTTAGTTTTCCCATTGTATAAGAAACTTGGGAGAAATTTGTTGTAGATATTTTTATTGATTTTTTTTTTTTTTGGCATTTTTCTTATATTTAGGAAAAATAATGGGTTATAGGGCAATATTTTTAATTTGAGTTGTTCATTTTGGCCCCGTTTGAAAACTACTTTTCCCTCCCTTCCCTTTAGGGTTTTTATTTGAATGATTGAAAAATAAAATTAATGTGATATAAAGTTGAAATAATTTATATGGAAAAGTGAAAAAGAAAAAAAAATTATATTGTAGTGAATTTTTTATTTAAAAAGTAATAAAAAAGTGTTAATGTGAAATAAAAAGTGAAAAAGTTAAGAATATTTTGAAGTTGATGTTTTTTTGAAAGAAGTGAAAAAAAAGGGAAAGAAAAAGGGGTAATACTTGAGTGTAGCAAATCTTCCGGAAATTATCTGAAAATTTGGCTACTCAATGGCATTTCTGTAATTATTTAGTAGTTTTCAATCGGGCCTTTGTCGTGTTTACTCTAATCACCCAAACCTAGGCCGACCAGAAGGGGCGTCAGAATCACCCACTTCCGAACAGCCATCACAAAAAATAAACCAACAACTATTTTTTTTTTTTTTTTTGGGTTTTGTTTTCGTGAATTAAACCATTCATTTAAAATAAACATAAAATAAAATAAAATAAAAAATTGCATCTCACTGTAATATCTCAATACATACTCAACAGGTAGAGTGTAGAGTGTAGACACTGACATAAAATATATAGTGGGAAATTTTGTGTTGGTCTTCGAAAACGGCGATATTATATTCAAACCTACAACTCTACGAGGCTAGCTACAAGCATCCACACTCTTTCTACCAATTATAAGGCATCTTTTTCCTACCTTTCCTGAGTGGTAGTTTACCTAATCCCAAGTAAGACAAAACACATGGTTCACGTACATGTTTCATTAACTATTGTTAATCATGCGATTAATTAATTTATATACACAAAAACTGACCACATGATTCGTTCCTTTTTTATCTTCTTCTTAGCGTCATCACATTTCTAGGTGCTAACTAACCCCTTTTGAGGCATTTCTTCAAGGAAAATGCTATCTTGTACACTGAGATCCCACCCCCATCCCACCCATCCTATGTGGCTTTTATTTTTGTTTTTTTTTTTTTTAATCTAAAACGAGTTGGGAGGGAATTTTTTTTTCATTTTCCCTCCCAACGCCTCTCTCTCTCTCTCTCTCTCTCTTCTTCGGTCGGCCGTCCTTCTTCACCGGCACTGTCTCTCTTCTCCGGCCGTCCGTCTCCACCAGCGAGTGAGACAGAACTAGATCCGACGGAACCAGATCGTTGGGAGGGAATTTTTTTTTCATTTTCCCTCCCAACGCCTCTCTCTCTCTCTCTCTCTCTCTCTCTCTCTCTCTCCTCCGGTCGACCGTCCTTCTTCACCGGCACTGTCTCTCTTCTCCAGCCGTCCGTCTCCACCAGCGAGTGAGACAGAACTAGATCCGATGGAACCAGATCGTTGGGAGGGAATTTTTTTTTCATTTTCCCTCCCAACGCCTCTCTCTCTCTCTTCTCCGGTCGGCCGTCCTTCTTCATCGGCACTGTCTCTCTTCTCCGGCCGTCCGTCTCCACCAGCGAGTGAGAAGGAACTAGATCCGAGGGGACCAGATCCACCACCCACCAGATCCGACGAAACCAGATCCACCCATCGCCGCCCACCCGTCGCAGCAACCTCGAAGCACCGGTGACTGCGCTGACCCAACCTCCAGCGACTGCAGATCCATTAGTTTTCACCCAAAAATCCTTCCCTCCATCTTTATGTGACTTATCCATTGGTTTTTCTTGATTTCTTAGTATGTGTTGGTGTTAATCTTGAGTTTTAAAGAAATATTGGCAGTGGGTTTTGAAGGAAAATGAGATTGTATGTGTTTTTTGTGGGTTTTTTATTTTATTTTTTTATGATCTATTTTTTGAGTTATTTTTGGATCTATCCTAAGGGCATGCGTTGGCAGGGCCCTAATTGTGTTCAATATGAGCATGAAAATTATTAAAGTCTTATTAGATACTATGCATTCTTGTTGTTCAAGCTCGAATATATTTTTGCTGGGGTATACTCCTTTGCTTTTGTACTATTTTCTCTTTAGGACTAATTCTTACTTATTTTTGGGTAAGTAGACTCACTATTAACTGCCAAAAAAAAAAAAAAGAATCAGTTGTTTGGGGATTTGAGGTGAGAACTGAAAATCCTATGTGTTGTGAATTTCTTACCAATTGTTGGTCGATGATTGAGTGATTTTTTTTTATTCCTTGTCTTGAGCGTAGGAAATTCAAAAATTGATTGGTGATCTATATAAAGCGTTTTCTAAATGAGATATCAAAGAAAACAAAATTGTTAAGAATGAGAAATTTCATTTTTGTATAGAAGGGCACCAATTCAGCAAAGCGTCTCTCAAAACAAGTCCAATTAGATGTTAGGAGCCGACATGCAGTAGAGCAAGAAGGTCCTGCGCTCAAGTGCAGGAAAGTCTTGGGCCAGTTCACAATTTTTTTTTTTTAAATAGGGAGATGATGTGTTCACAGGATGATATAGTTAAGCTTAGTTTTGAAATTCAGTTCAAGGATAGGGAGAACATGCCCTTGCAATTTTGTAACACTGCATTTTCTCTTAAATCTAAATGTTTTTGTAATTTAAGACATGTATGTGAATTGACAATATGTGCCCTTTCAACACAATAATACGAAATCAAGTTGTTGCTTATTTGCATACTTTTGACATTAAAAATCAGATTATTTTGTTTGCATTCCCAAAAGCAGCAATTATTTGGTCAAAAATATAACCAAAGGAGCCACTAAAAATTGTAAATGCCTAATGTTTGATTCCATGTTGAAGTCCAACAACAAAAGAAATAGTGAAAGCCTTAAAAAAGGAGAAAGCGTTAAAAAATATAGAATGCAAATTTCACAATAATGGATAATTGGAGTGCTACATCTTTAAATAAAGATCCACTTATTGAAATACATAAAGAAAACTAATACTAATATAATTGAATCAATCATCAATTTGCCAAGGAACTGTTGCGCGACTTCTTCTTGTAGAATAAAGAGACTTCTTTCAATTAAACACCTCTTTCGTGGCACTTCAAATAGAACTCCCTGCAAGACGAGATTTCACAAAAGTGAAGGTCAACAATGAACCTTCTCCCTGAAATTTCACATTTCTCCTTGAACGATATACATGTCTTTAACATCCCTTTTCTTCTTTTTTCTTGGATCCAGTAGTCGCACTATATTGGACAAAACACTAGTAGATCCAACACAAAAAGAAGCTCATGACAAATGCAACCATAAAAGCCTTCATGATGGAATACCTGGGATTAATTATCAGAGAAAAGTAAAATTAACTCAAATAATGGAATCTACAGATCAAACTTCATATAACTAAAACAAAACTGTATATCAGTCAGACATTTTGACAAACATCTTACCTATGAATACAGAACACAACGAGCCAAATAAAAAACGAGAGATCATTTGACAAATCAT
Organism: Alnus glutinosa; assembly: GCF_958979055.1. Taxonomy (NCBI): domain Eukaryota; kingdom Viridiplantae; phylum Streptophyta; class Magnoliopsida; order Fagales; family Betulaceae; genus Alnus; species Alnus glutinosa. The sequence continues at coordinate 14,142,010 of NC_084888.1, read as the reverse complement.
GAAACAAAAGGGGTTTCGGTTATACCTAAAATTTCCATAAATCTACCCAAACTAAATGACAAATTATATTAGCACAGTTCTGTTTAAACCAATCATAAACACAATAGTCTATTCTTGAACAAAAACAGAGAAGAGGAAGTAAGATTTAACACTGCAATGAGAGAAAAATAACAATGAGAAGGAGAGAGAAGGGAGAAGCCGGGTCCGTGAAGCTCGAATAACTACCCCTTTAGTCTAAGAAAATTCATGCAAGAAAACAATTCCTGTTAAAATCATATATGAGAACAGAGAGAGTTCCGGCTAGAGAAAGCTGATCTCCGGAGATAGATCCGGCAAGAAGAGAGACTTCTGGAGAGATTCGTAAGTTTCCGGCGAGAGCAAGCTAGAGAGGAGCGAGATCTGTCAAGAGAGAGATTTTCCACACACACAGAGAGAGAGAGAGAGAGAGAGAGAGAGAGAGAGAGAGAGAGAGAGAGAGAGAGAGAGAGAGAGAGAGAGAGAGAATTTCCAGTGAAAAGAGAGATTTCGGCGAGGAGAAGAGAGAGAGGGGGTAGAGTAAGTTTTGAATTTTTTTTTTTAATTTTGTTGAGATTTGTTCAGTTTACTGCAACAGAGAGAGGGGGGGGGGGGGGGTAGAGAAGTAAACTTGCTGTGAATTTTTTTTCCTTTTCTTTTGTCCACGTAGGACGGGTGGGATGGGGGTGGGATCTCAGTGTACAAGGTAGCATTTCCCTTTCTTCAATACATTTGAGAAAAATACTATCTTCATCATATCACCGGGTTTGCTTATGTGGCTGAGGATGACCCCATTGTTTCTTATGCACACTACTTTATTTTATATACCTAAATTCTGTCGATTCACTTCATGATTCATATACTAACTTAAGCATCGGATATGGTTCTTCTGCTACTCCGAACATGTCACTAACCTTTTTGGTCTTCTTTGCCGGACATTTGGTGTAAGGTTATTGTGTTTACAATTTCTTTGATCCCTTTATGAAATTTCAAACTTATTTGAGATACAATGTAAAGGGCTATTGACATAAACTTTATTTTTATGCAAAAATATTTCTATAGAAGTTTGGATTAAAAATAGATGAAAAATAGGACTCACAATTCTAAAAGAATTTTTGATCTTGCAAAGAAAATTTTAGGACCTCTAAGCCTATAATGTATACTCTCACTTGAAGACTACTTTCATGAATAGCATAACAAACATTCTGTTAGCATCACCATGTATCAAATGACAAGTTCAAAAGAAGTTATGCTCTACACAAATTTTTCTTTTGTTACGTTTTACCAATTGTTGTGGAAATTCCCTCAGTTACAGTTTAAAATGGAAAAGATAGAATTTAATGAAATAAGATCCCAGAATGGATTGACCAGTCATAGACCGAGGCAACAGCTGTTGAGGAAAAAGACAAAAGGCATTAATAGCCGAAGATTACTTCATTTATTAAGATCTTGGTAATTAATTGCCTACCGCCATCAGAATTGGAAAACAAGTACAATAAGGAGCGGATGATTTGATCCCCAGCTCTGGTTTGCTCCTAAATATAAGAAAGGACATGAAGGTGGCGTCGGATCCTGGTAATTAATTGCCTACCGCCGTCAGAATTGGAAAACAAGTACAATAAGGAGCGGATGATTTGATCCCCAGCTTCGGCTTGCTCTTAAATATAAGAAAGGACATGAAGGTGACGTCGGATCCTTACCCCCTAAGTAACTTTTATGGAAAGGAAAGAAAGGAAAGGGTCCAAAACATCTGCAGACAATAAATGAGGGTACTGAAATACAGATAATATATAAGAAAATCATTTATTAAGGTAACTCTCTCCCTCTCTTGGAACACTTTTGTTAATTCCCTTTCTAACTTGACCATCGGAGGAGGCGTCGTCGGGACAATCCTAACACACCTTTGTTTTGCAGATTCTAGGTGAGGAACGAAGCTTGGAGATTCCATTTAGCGTATCAATCCTTTTGTTGCAACTCAATCTTCGATTGACACGTCGCTGCGGAAAATCCGACATCAACAATTAGCGCAGTCTGTGGGAACGACGTGGTCGCATGTTCCTTTGAAAGAATAGAGCGAAACCATAAATGGTGAATACACGGTTAACTCGGAGAGGGATGGCAGAAGAAAGTGCTCGTGAAGAAGTGGGAGCTTCGTGTGATCCTCAAGCGGAGATAGTTCGTTTGAATGAGAAAATAGAATAGTTAGAAAAAGATTTGCAAGCTACAGATCAAACTGAGCAGCAAAAAACTGAAGAAGATCCTCCTCACGATGGCCGTGTGAGTGCTAGAAATGAGGGTAGGCGCGTAGAAGAGATGGTAGAAGATGAAAGAAGTACCGATGGAGATGTGGAGCTTGCCAACCTAATAAGAGAAAATGAGAAGGAGAAGAAAGAGTGTGCAGAAAAATTGACCAAGTTAGAGCAACAATATGACTATTTGGTGGGTTCTACACAGTCGCGGATTAAAGGGAAAGCGTCGTTGGCTGATAGTTTATTCTCAAGTATGACGTCCCCATTTACGGACCAGATAATGTCATATTGACTCCCGGATAAGTTCAAAATGCCCTGCATACTTGTTTACACCGGATTGGGTGACCTAATTGAACATTTGGCAAGCTTTCGCGCGCATATAGTTTTACACACCACACCAGATGAAGTGGCATCCCGGGCCTTTCCCCTCACCTTAGTGGGAGGGGCTCGGGAGTGGTTTAGAACACTACCCTCCCACTCAATTACGAGCTTTGAGAGTCTAGCTAAGAAGTTTGCGTCACAGTTTATGGTAGGCATTGTTCGGAAGAAACCTGCACAGCAGTTGATGTCTATCAAGCAAGGCCCACAAGAGTCCTTGAGGAGTTATTTGCTACATTTTAATCAAGAAAGGCTAGCTGCTGAAAGTCAGAATGAGCAGTTTATCCACTGTGCTATATACCAAGGCATTAGAAAATATGGGGCTCTCATGGCAAATTTGGCAAGAAAGCCGGCGAAGGGATTGCAGGAGTTCCTAGATCGAGCTGAGGAATTTGTGAATTAGGAGGAGACTCTTCGGGCATTTCGAGGAGCTGAGGAGGCCTCAAGGGAAAGTCCAGTGACAAAAAAGAAGCCAAAGCAGAGAGAAATCAAAGCTACAAAAGGAGTTATGGAACGCCGGCCGATTAAAAGAGTGAAGGACTATAATTGGACACCCATTAAAGCTCCTATAAAGGGAGTCCTTATGGAAATTAAGAAGAACCCAGAATACAAAGACCCTCCTCCGATAAAGGGAAAGCCACTCCCTCAGAACCTTCACAAATACTGTCAATATCATGACTCCTATGGTCATTGGACCAGTTCTTGCGTAGCTTTGAGAGAAATGATTGAAAGGTACATTGCAGATGGCAAGTTAACTCGTTTCCTATGGGAGCAGAAAAACTAGACAGGTGGACCCCCAGCGGGCCGAGTATCTAAGGACCGTGATCCATCCAGGGACGGAGTGCGCTTAGAACGGCGGCCATACTATCGGGAGAGGAGACCAACCCAGATGCTGGGGACAGACTCACGAGATAGAGAAACGGTTCAATGTGAGTAGAGTAGAAGCAGGGGACACTCAGACAACACGAGAGATTTCCATGAAATTTAGACCATTGCAGGTGGCTTCGGAGGGGGAGGGGGAGGTGATACTCATTCAGCTCATAAATCTTATGCGAAAGAAATGAGAAAGGTGTCTATTTATGCAGTTAGAAGACTATTGAAGACCGCAACGCGCGAGAAGTTAGTTATTGGATTCTTGGACGAAGATTATGAAGGTGTCTACCTTCCCCAATTAGATGCCCTTGTGGTGACGATGTTGATAGCTAGTCATAAAATACATTGAGTTTTAGTGGATAATGGCAGTTCGATAGATATTTTATATAAGTCCGCTTTTGATTTGATGAAGATTGACAAGGAAAAAGTTTCTGCGGTTCGATGTCCTTTAGTAGGGTTCGTAGGAGAGCAGGTGATGCCGTTAGGATCAATTGAGTTGCAAGTTATGGTGGGTACTCCCCCTACACAGAAGATGATTCCGGTAAAGTTCATTGTTGTCAATAGAACCTAGGCGTACAATGCCATCTTCGGGAGGGCTGCACAAACGGAATTGAAAGCAGTGACATCAATACCCCATCTTTGTATGAAGTTTCCAACGGAGGATGGGGTTGGACCGTTGGAGTAGTCCGAGGAGAATAAAGGATAGCTCGAGAGTGCTACAATACTTTCCTAAATAACTTCCTTGAGCATGTTTGCCTTGGGGAAGGGTCAGGCCTACTGATAAATAGCAATTACAGACTGGGGGCCCGGTTGGAGATTTTGAAGACGTAGAGAATGGACCTCTGGCCTGGAAGGTTCTAGTCGGTTCTCAACTTCCAACAACAGGAAATGAGAGGTTAGTAGTTTTTCTACGAGATCATATTGATGTTTTTGCTTGGGAACATGATGAAATGCCTGGAATCGACCCTTCCATTATAGAGCATCGATTGAATGTTGATCCGAGTTGTAGGCCGGTGAAGCAATGGTGAAGGACTTTCGCCCTGGAGCGGAATCAAGCGATTGCCGACGAAGTGCAGAAATTACTGAAAGTTTGGTTTATCAGAGAGGTTGATTATCCAGAATGGTTGTCAAACGTCGTCTTGGTAAAGAAAGCTAATGGAAAGTGGAGGATGTGCGTGGACTTCACCGACCTTAATAAGGCTTGTCCGAAGGATTGTTTCCCATTGCCCAGAATAGATTAGCTTGTGGACTTGACTGCGGGACACGAAGTGTTGAGCTTTATGGATGCGTTTTCCGGTTACAACCAGATATATATGGCTAAATCCGACCAGGAGAAGATGTCGTTTACAACTGATCATGGGCTTTACTGTTACACAATGATGCCATTTGGGTTAAAAAATGCAGGGGCCACCTACCAAAGGCCGGTAAACAGAATGTTATGGGCACAAATCGGACACAATATGGAAGTCTATGTTGATGATATGCTTGTCAAAAGCTTGAATGCGGGAGATCACGTTACGGATTTGGCGAAAATGTTTGAGACTCTGAGAAGTTATCAGATGAAATTGAATCCTCATAAATGTGTTTTTGGTGTCGTTTCTAGGAAGTTTTTGGGATTCATGGTGTCATAGAGAGGGATCGAAGCAAATCTTGATAAGGTTAAAGTTATTCTGGAGATGCAACCTCCAAGGACGATGAAGTAGCTACAGCAGTTGACCGGGAGATTGGCAGCCTTAAATCGCTTTATTTCGCGATCCTCAGACAAATGTCTTCCCTTCTTCAAAATCTTGAAGAAAGCTTTCAATTGGACAGAAGAATGCGAAAAAGCTTTTAAGGAGTTAAAGAACTATTTGACTAGCCTCTTGCTCCTAAGTTGGCCGATGGAAGGGGAAATCCTGTATTTGTATTTGGCAGTGTCTCAATTTGCGGTTAGTTCAGTGCTAGTAAGGGAGGAAGCCGGAAAGCACAAGCCTGTGTACTTTACTAGTAAGGTTTTGCATGGGGAAGAGGAACGCTACCCACGCATCGAGAAGTTGGCGTTTGCATTGGTTATTTCTGCCCGAAGATTGAGGCCTTATTTTCAAGCACATGCAATACCGGTATTGACAGAATATCCCTTTAGAAAGATACTCCAAAAGCTGGACCTATTTGGAAGACTTGTGAACTGGGCAGTGGAATTGGGACAATTTGATATCGAATTTCACCCCCGGGCAACAATAAAGGGGCAGGTTTTGGCGGACTTTTTGGTTGAAATGAGTGGTAACCCGGAAGCATTGGAACTTCCCAAGGCATCAACCTGTATCGCCTATGTGGATGGCTCTTCAGCAAACAGGCGTAGTGGAGTAGGGGTCGCGCTTTGAGGCCCTAACTAGGAGAAATTCAATTGTGCTGTCAAACTCGAGTTTGCCACCACCAACAATGAAGTTGAGTATGAAGTGGTTCTTTCAACATTGACGATAGCATGAGAAATGGGAATAACAAACATGGAGATTCGGAGCGATTCCCAAATTATCATCGGACAGATAAACGGTGGCTTTGCGGCCCAAGGGGACAAAATGTCTCGATATCTTGACAAGGTACGGCAATTTCAATGTTATTTTGATAGAATCGTATTGACTAAGATTCTCAAGGAAGAAAATAGTACAGCATATGCTTTGTCGAGAATTGGTTCGGGAACAGATCAGGCCGCTCCAGTCAATGGCTATAAGGTTCTGGTCAGAACACAGCCGGCAGTATCGACAACCACTGAATTGATGCAAGTAGACAAGATAGAGCCAGAATGGGCCACTAGAATTATACGATACTTGAAACATGGTGAACTTCACCCGGTGAAAGAGGATGCCCGAGAAGTTAAAAGGTGCTCAGTACGTTATGTGCTGATTGGAGGAGTCTTATATAGGCGGGGGTACTCTTTTCCCTTATTGAAGTGCTTGTTGGAATCGGATGCCGATTACGTCTTGAGGAAAATTCATGAAGGGCTGTGCGGGAATCGTTCCGGAGCCAAAATGTTGGTGAACAAGGTTATAAGGACCGGATACTACTGGCTGACCATGAACGAAGATGCAGCTGATATAGTAAGAACCTACGATGCTTGTCAAAGGTTTGCTCGGATTATGAAAAATCCTCCGGAACACCTAGATCCAGTAATATCACCCTGGCCATTTGCGAAGTGGGGAGTGGATATAGTGGGCCCGATGCCACCTGGGAAGGGTAACAAGAAGTTCTTGGTGGTTCCTGTCGATTATTTTACCAAATGGGCTGAAGCAGAAGCCCTTGTCGCGATAACAACTGACAACGTCACCAAGTTCCTTTGGAAGTCAATTGTGTGCAGGTTCGATATACCATATGCTTTGGTAACGGATAATGGGAAACAATTTGACTGTGCACATTTTTGGAAATGGTGTTCTGAACTCCACATACGAAACAGTTATTCGACTCCCACTTTTCCTCAATCCATTGGTCAAGTCGAAGCAACTAATAAAACCTTGGTGCAGATTTTGAAGAAGAAGCTTGGCCAAAAGAAAGGGGCCTAGGTAGAATACCTCCCCAAAGTCTTATGGTCCTATAGGACCACTATTAGGACTCTTACTGGGGAGACCCCATTTGCTCTAACGTATGGTATGGAGGCTGTGATACCGGCCGAAATAGGTTCTCCAAGCTTTACTGGCCCACTATAACCTTGTATTGAATGAAGAGGGGATGCATTGGCATTTGGACTTATTACGGGAACGTCGCGAAGATGCCCGTGTAGCATGGACTACTTATCAATGCCGAGTAGCCAGATATTTTGACAAGAAAGTCAAGCTCAGGGAGTTTAAGATTGGTGATTGGGTATTAAGGAAAGTCAATCTGATGACTCAAGAACCCACTGATGGTAAGCTGGCCCAGAGGTGGGAAGGACCTTACAAGGTCTTCAGTGCTAGTAAGAACGGTGACTACCATCTAGCAACAAAGGAAGGAAAACCAGTGCTGAGAGCGTGGAACATCTTAAAAAGTACTACTTTTAATTCCCTAGTGTTGTAATCCACTTTTGCTATAGTAAGACAATATGTATAAATGGAATATGTTGCTTGGCATTGGAACGTCTGATCTTGGACAGGGACACCCTTCCTGCTGAGGACAGGGGGGGTGAGGAGGAACCCGCCCTTGAAGAGGGATTAACCGGGGAACGTCCGATCTCGAACAAGGGCACCCCTCTTGCTGAGGATAGGGGGTGATGAGGAACTCGCCCTTAAAGAGGGATTAAAGGGGAACGTCCGATTTCGGACAGGAGCACCCCTCATGGTGAAGACAGGAGGGTGATGAGGAACCCGCCCTTAAAGAGGGATTAACGGGGGAACGTTCGATCTCGACCAAGGACACCCCTCTTGCTGAGGACAGAGGGGTGATGAGGAACCCGCCTTTAAAGAGGGAATAACGGGGGAACGTTCAATCTCGGATAGGGACACCCCTCCTGCTGAGGACAGGGGGGTGATGAGGAACAAGGAAACCCCTCTTGCCGAGAATAGGGGGTGATTAAGTGGCGAACGTCCGATCCCCCCATGTCTATCTTTTGCCGCAAATCCCCTCAGTCAGTTCCACTCGGATTGGGTCGATTTAGGGGGATAGGATAGGAGAAACACCCCGCTCATGCTGGGAGTAAAGAACATTGTGGAAGGGCAGAAAAGAGAATACCAATTTCTTGGAAAATAAGTGAAAAGGAAGAAAGGCCCCCTTAAATGGGAAATTTGAAAATCAATAACGCGCCTACGAAGGGAAAGTGAGAGTGCAGCTTCTCGAATCTCGGATAGCACTCCGATCCCCTAACGAGTGAAGAAGTGGAATCCGACTGGCCTGGGCTGTTGTGACCGAAAACGGTTTCGTCTAATGTTAGCCTGGAGTTAAATTTCCGGGTAACATCGGGGGGCAAAAGTTTACTGGCTCTGCGACTTAGAAACTGTGTGAGGAAGCTGAGATAGTCAAGGGAGGTTCTGAGGATTATGGAATTTGGAAAGTTGATTAGATGTTTGGAATCTTTATGGATAAAGCCACCCAATTTAGATAAGTTTGGTAAATTATCTTCTAAAAGTGTCTACCCTCAACAGTTTTCAATGTTCTCTTCTTCTCCCGTCGAAGAGGCGGGAAGAAACCATGCACGTCCTAAATTCGGCAGCAGATGCTCGACTTGTGAGCAATGGTCATTCCTGGTTAAGGGATTGGGGAGGTTATAAAGTCCACACTCTAAATTAAAAAGAAGAAAAAGTTCGATTGGAGCGCTATTGGATAAATTACTAAATATCAAAAAACGGATTGCATTGACACTGTTACAGGGAATTTAGGTATTACAAACATAGAGTGCTTGGAAAAAGTCTGGAGATCTATTTATGTAGAAACCGGCACTAGCTTGAACAGTTGGGTTCCCATGCTTTGAACCCGGTTCCCGAGCCGAAGATGTTGGAGGAATTCCTAGATGGCGCTGAGTTAAGAGAGTCCATTGATGTGCATCTCTGTCTGCTAGCGTCTCCATCGTGAAGTTCCATAGGGAGTGCGGGTCCTCTCGTCGTGCATACTAAGCGTTTGGAAACAAGATCCAGGGCGTTGCATGTTTTGGCAACGGAAACAAGACCCCTCTGGCGTAAAGTCGAAGGTCGCACATCCCTGAGTAATTAAAGCTGGAGATCACACATCCGATTGAGGTGCAGCAAAGGACTGATGATCCCAGACCCGGTACCTCTGGGCCGGCACCATTGTTGGTGAACCTGCGAATAGGACGAGCCATGGAAGATGTCTCGAGGTGAAGTGATGTAACACACATGGTTGGAGGCTTGAAGAGTGAACAAAATAGAAGGATTGAAGAACTTGATGTGTTTTGGAAAAAAAAAAAAAAAAGACGTTATTATATAGGCGGAAGTCCATTTATGCACGTGTGATTTTCACGGCAACCGGTTCGCCTAACCCATGGAAATTCGAGACGGAAATAAATTTTGGACCGGTTGTCATAGATATCCCGAAACTGTGCGGAACAACCTTCGAGGGAAATATCTAGCCCTTTTGGCGAAATAAAGTGATTAAGACAAATACAATAACAAAGGAAGGGAGCGCCCCTAACTAGGCCAAGATAGGAGAGTTGCATCCTGACCTCCAGAAAAAGTGTGTGAGGTAAAAAGAAACATTAATTTCTGTTTTAGAAAAGAGTGTAGACTAAAAACCTTCATTTCCTGAAGAATGGGCAGTATCAAGGTTTTATCTATAACAAGCAAAAATTACAAAGAAACCTTCTAAGAGCTCATATTGTATGAGAATTATTACAGAACGGGTATCCTGCCAAACAAACAAAAGAGAAAGAAAATCTAAGGTCAAGTGTTGACGGGAGCACTTCCCAGGTCAGTGTCTGAGGCCTTACTTGAAGAGGACACATCTTTTGCCCTATCTTTGACACCACTTCTTCTCTGTGAAAGGCCTATGGCAGACTCCTCGGATGCGGATCCAGAATCAGACCTCGGAAGCGAAGAAAGCTGAGAGGCCTTGATCAATATTATTCTTTTTCTTTTTTTTTCCTTTTTTTTTTTTTTTTTCTTTTATATGCCAAGGTTATTCCTCCAATAAGTTACCCAGCTGCATCCAAGATATTGATAACAGACATAACTGATTTCAAATTTCATACCCCACAGACTACGTGCTAATGTGCTTGTGAGAATCAAATTGAAACAGGTAATATCTCATGCTGCCAAAGAAAATAACAAAACTTCTTAATTCCCTAGTCAAATGATCATGTGTTCATCATGTTAAGCTCACCAATGAAATACGAATCATAATTCAAAATCAACAGCATGCTCAAGAATAACATAGCAAAATATTGGACAGTGTTTCGTTCTTCCATACCCCCAAACTTTTGAATCACACATTGTCCCCAATATGTATATAGAACTGAACATAACAATAAGAGGATAGGAATACCTGAATGAGCAGATGCAGGGCATATCATACCCCCAAACTTGTTTGCAAAAACACAAATCCTGAAAAAGAGAGTGATACTCCAACCAAATACTAGTCAAGTGCAATACATTGTTATAAAAATATAAACTAAGAATGAAGTAACAATGGAGAAGATAAACCTGGAAGTAGATCATGTATCCTAGTTTGATAGAGGACTCGAGCGTACAAGGCCTGTGCTCGAACCTATGATGCTGACTCATTTAGTCAAAATATGTGGGATCCACCAAGCCAACGGAATCCACATCCTTGATGCGCTCAGTGCTCTTTGACCCCCAAGTTTAAATTTAAAGCACCAATCTTTTCTTCTCTTGGACCAAAGAGAGTAAATTTTACCTACAGAAAGGTAATTTCGAATGCACGCATATCGAGGTAGATCCCTTTGAGTATTCTCAAACAGTTTCTCATCCAGAAGGGAATCATGAACTAGAACAGGGTGAGGGGAATACACAAGGAAGTTTTCTACCTTGATGGTCTCTTTTTGCTCTTCTAATATCCCTAACAAACTACTCTCCTGACCTCTTGGTAAATCACAAGCAATAGGGGCTCGGGGTTCATATGGCGTCTCGAGAATAAGAGTGGATGATAAATGAGCCTCAGTGCTCACTTCCTCGACTTTTACCCGATGTAGAGCTTGTGGGGCCTCAATTTGCTCCTCCTTCCTCTCTTCCCCATGAGTTTCGACCACTTCTCCATTCTTCATTGTGGTGGGGGCTTGCTTATGATAAGAAGTACTCTCATCCACCACGTAGTGCCCATCAAGATTGGCTACCGATTGTCTTTGAAGCTCTTCTTCTTCTCTATTGAGGTGGTTCATGATTTGTTCAAAGTGAGCATCCATCCTGGCTTTCATCTCGGCAAAGAATTGAGGAGAATATTGTTCCTGTTGAGTCTGTTGTTGTGGAAGCTAGTAGATGGGAGATGGCTCATCTTCGTAAGCTTCTATCTTGGTAATGGATTCAGAGTGAGAGTTCAATGTCTAACTGAGAGAGGTCATTGTCTGAGTGAGTTTCTGATTGATCTCACCCATAAGTTTCAATATCTGAGCTTGAACGTCAGAATTTGACTGAGGAAATGGTGTAGCCTGAGAAGAAAGCTGCCAGTTATCCTCAAAGTCAGCACAATATGGAGATGATTGCCATTGCTGGTGGGGAGGATGGAAGTTAGATGGTGAATAGACCGCTTGATCATTGAATTGCGGATATGCTTGATGGTATAGTTCATGAAATTGTGGAGCATAATTTTCAGGAGCTTGAGCTTGCCACGAGATATTAGACTGGTTGCTCCATCCCAGATGATCGGAATTACAGTAAGGCTCATTCCATGGTCTAGAGAACTGTGTGTTCATATGCTCATAATAATAGTTAGAAAATTGTCCTGTAGTAGGACAATCTTTAACATGCTGATAAGGACTATAGCAATATGAACATGGTCCATGTGGTGTTGGAATGCCTCCCCACATGAACTAAATTGACAAAAAAATAAAAATAAAAATAAAAACAAAGATTGAAAACAAAAAATAAAAATAAAGAAACGAAAATTAAAAATAAAAATAAAAATAAAAACAGAAAAGAGTCAAGTTAAATTCAATCTTTAAAACTTAATAACATAACCGTTTGCAGTCCCCGGCAACGACGCCAAAAATTGATGTGGTCTTTTGTTTACCAAAATATATTAATAATAAAATTACCACTCGCAATAGTACGAATCCTTGTAGGATAGGGCTATGTTGAGGGTGTCGAACCTCAAGGACTGCGTAGGTATTATTATCAAGCTTTTCGAGATTAAATATAACTTAATTTAAAAGATGTTTGATTTTGTTTTCTAAATATAAATACACGAAAGTAAAAGACATAAAAATAAATAGAGTAGGGATGAGAGAAAGAATAGAGGATTGATTTCATTACTCACCGCATAACAATGGTCAATCATAAATTAATAAGGAAAATTCATACTATGCATGATATAGGGCTCGTCTCACTCGAGTAATCAAGAAATTACCTCTAAAAAATAAGTATAATCCATCTTCGGTTGGCACGGACCGTCCACCTAACCACTAAGATGCGGTACGACCCGTCTTCCCTAGATATGGATTAGCTACGTCTTTAATATGATACACACAATCAATGGAATAGTATAAACCATCTTCGGTTGGTATGAACTATCTACCTAAATTACACTAAACTAGAGTGTAGTACAATCCGTCTTCCCTAGGCATGGTCTATCTAACCCTCTTGATCATATGTCAATTAAAACCGTTGTATAACAATCATTCACATAATCACAGAAAATATGAAGGATTGAGTTCAATCAATATAAAATACTTTCTAAGACAAGATAAGAATTTCATAATGATTGAATATAAACATTAAAATCAATTCTCACAGTTATACAACCATCATGCATATAGAAAATACCAAATTAAAATACAATTAAACCATTGTTACTTGGAAGGGGCTACATCAACACCCTATTAGGAATTTAGCCGCTCATCGTGGTGCTGAGATGGCCTCCTGCCATGTTCTTTTCCTCTTCAACTTGTCAAGCCTCCAAGAAGAATTTTGTCTAAAGCTAAGCATAAGCACAAGCACAAGCACAAGCACACATTTTCTTCAAGCTTAGGGGTCTATCTATAGGGATTAGAAGAGGCCTAGAAGCTCTTGGAATTCCAGAAAAATCGTCTCTTGAGTCTTCTTGTCCAAGTATGAGATTGAAACTTCAATCCAAGTAGGAAAAGGATTCCAAATTCATCCAGAATTGTGGTCTTTTATTGTAGGGAGATTTTGGCATAGTTTAAATCCTAATTAGGGAAAATATATTTCTGACATATTTGTTTCATTTTTTATTAGCTTTCCAACGCCACTAATTTTATTGAAATCTGATATTTGAGCCAAAAGTTATGATCAAAACACTGTAACATGTGCATAATCCAAATTTGAATCCAATCCGATTTTGACTCTTAGTAGAAAAATTCCAATTTAATCCTTCACTTGATTTGATTAAATTTAACCACATCATATAGGTCTTCTATTATGATTGATTAAGCTTACCAATATCTTCTAGGTCTTCTCAAAGTGTGCTTTAAGCCCAAAATCAATAGAATTGATTGCATCTTTATTTACAACTTGAAAACAATAAAACAACACAAAAATCAAACAAATAACAATGGTAAGGAATTAACATATATAAGTTATGGGGCTTGAATGTGCAACATTCAACGCTTATCAGGCCTTTTGACTCCAGTCAGTCACATGAGAAAATTGCTCAACTCTTAGTCGAGCCAAGGCTTCTAATGCCACGTCTGGGATTTGGATGGAGCTGACGTCAAGATTTTTGAAGGAATCATTGTTGGGCGGAGCGTTCTTAGCCATGCCCCGATAGTGCTCAAAGCCCCAGTTGAAACCTATAGCCCATGATGAATCTCGGAGCTCAGGTACTTGGGAGAGCTCTTTTTTGAGTTCGACGACTTGAAGGTGAAGTTCTTTGATCCTTTCTACGGCCTCCTTTCTCTCCTCAATCGCACTGTCTTAAAGACCGATGGCCCACTTCTTCTCCTCTATAGCCTGCTCGAGTTTGGATATAGTCTGACCCCTGGCTGTGAGCGCCACGCCTTTCTCGGACAGTGCTTGGTCTCTTTCTTCCGAGAACTTCTCTCTGTCAAAAATGGCCTTATTCCTCTCTGCTTGGGTAGACAGGAGGTCAGATTTCAACGCTGAGTTCTCGGATTGTAAAGACTGGATGGTTGCTCTCATGGAGCACGCGGATTGGAGCTTTACTTCCAATTTGGTTTCTATAATGAAATCTTGTACCGAGTTTGGGCTGCAGATAATTTTTCTTCCAGGAGCTCCATGTCCTTGACCATTCTCTTGCCACTGTCCAGGACACTCTGCAATGTACTTTGTTTGAGTTTGGATAGCTTATGCAGCCTAGTGCATTGTTTTCCGGACTCAGCGAGAGTCCGACCATGTTCCTTTAGTGCATTCTCGAGCTCGGTGATCCGGGCTCGTAGCGCCTTAGTGGGGTCAGTCTGACTTTGCTCGAAGTCTTCGAAACTCCTCCATGACGCAGCTACATTGACGACGAACTAGACAATAAAATATACATATATCAATAAATGAATGTAGAGATGAATCGGACTGAAACAAGGCGGAATAGAGATATAAAGATAACCGAGGGTCTTATTACTTGGGAAACTAAATTTCCTACCTGAAGAATCTTTCCGGTCATGATAGAATTAAGGGCCTCCAATGGGTAGCCCAACATCTTCTTCATCTTGAAATTTGTCCGAGATCTGATATGAGGAGCGGAGCTGGAGAGGGGGTGGGAGAGAAACCTTGGGGTCAGCGCGTGCATTGTCTCTAATTTCAAACGCCGGATCAGTGGGTAAGGGAGAAAATGAGGGAACCCTCTCGAGAGCCTCCCTGTCAGAAGCCACCTTCGCTTGGAGTTGGGCGAATTCGATTGAGAAGTCATCGTGAACTGGATCGTGAGGAGAAGGAGATGGGGGTTTCTTGGGAGACAACTTTTCTTCTCCTGCACTGTTGGTGATATGGACTAATTCGGGCTCGACAACAGCGATAGATGGGTCTTGTGGATGAGGTGAGGAATCGAGGATTGGAGGAGAGATGACTAGGGAAGGGATTTGATGTACTGACGGAGGGAAGGTTTTCGCCATTGCTAAAATACGGTTGACATGGAATTGCTGTCACGGTCTGCCCGTAGTTTTTTATGTATGGGAACTTCACCCTCGCCAAGAGCGACCTCTTTTCCTTTGCACTTAAGGGGTACCATTTCGGATCGAGGACTTAGACTTCTCGGACGCAGGGAGCGATTCCAGAGGAAGTCGAGAGGTAGGAGGGTCTTTGACCCCTTCGGCGAGGGTGGCAATAACCTCTTCTTCGACAAAATCTTCAAAAGAAAGAGGGGGAGATTGAGGGTTCCGAGCGTGGAGAAAGGTCCCCCTATCGGGACCCGGGGGAAGGATTATCACAGCGGAGGAAGACTCTTCATTCCCCTCCTTAGACAAGGCTAGCGCAGTCTCGTCAATCTCTCTCATGATGGTATCGTCGGAATCATCCGACGACTCTTCATCTTGTGCGTCTTGAGCAGTTTTGGAAGATGGAAGGGTTGTAGTCGATCGCCTAAGAAGTCTGGAAGCCCTTGTTTTCCTAGATGAAAGTTCGGAGAGCCCTTTGGAAACACTGCCTTGGAGAGTCCCCCTTCGTGCGGACTTTTTGGGGGCATTGCCTGGGATGGGTCGGCCGGTCGTCAAAGTCCATCCTGGAATAGGAACTCCCCTCTTATCTAAAGCCATTTTGTTCTCCGAAAGTTGATAACCAAAACAATCATTCAGGCTTTGCACCGAGACAAGATTCTCGAAATCAACAGGCGCCCAGACTGACCATACGGAGAAGGAGAGCATTTCATTGACCTCCTTAATTTTGGAAACGCTTAACCTAGGAAGGATTCTTAAATCATCCATTAAGGGTCTCCAATCCCTAGGAACTTTCTGCTCGTCAGGGAGAGTGCTACCGGCGGGGCATTCCCACTCCTCGGACACTCGGAATATCTGTTGTCTCCAACCCTTGTTGTTCCCGTATTTACGTTGATCATGGTAAATAAAAATCAGATCTTGACGAACCCAGAGTTCCACAACTCCATCTTTGATCGAAGGGCGATAAACGCTAAAGAATTGGGCCGCATCCATTTCTGTCCCAAGCACTTGGTGCCACAAAATGGATGAGGCGACGACATATCTCCAGCCGTTGGGCACAATTTGGCTGGGAGCGACCCCCAAAAAGGTGCAGATTTCCCGGACGATTTTTGGAAACGGGAGCCTGACCCCTGCCATGAACATCCTTTCAGTTAAGGTCACTTCGCCTCCGGTAATCCCCAAAGAGCCGGGCTCTTGAAAGAAGAGGTTGACGGAAGGACATATATTGTAGTCTTTTCTGAGGAACGCCTCATGATAAGAGAGCCAAGTCGACTCTTCCTTATCTTCCGAAGGCACTAAGTGAGTAGCCTCGACTCCTGGATCTGATGGGGAGGTGGTGGTCGGAGGGGTAGGCTCGTCGGCGACATCGGGACGATTGCTAGTGGATAACTCGCTTCCTCGAGTGACAGCCATGTGATGATTCAGGAAAAAAAAGATAAGTCGGTGAAATTGAAGGATGGGGGTTTTTGGAAGTGATATGGGGACAAGATCGATAAAAGATATTTATAGCCGAAAGGATGAGTTTTGAAGGTTGAGAAAACGTACAACTTGACAATTGATAGACAACAATCCAATCGTCGCCGGTATGTTAATTAGGGGGCGCACTAAGTCCGATATTAATTATTTATGAAATTTTTTCCGTTAGAAGATGAAGCAAGGCATTTACAGCCGACATAAGTGAAGTTCAAAGGGTGTTGTCTTTGGATTACAGAAATGCAAAAAATAAATTGAGACAACATTTGCGTTCGACAAAAAATAAAAATGCACTACAATTGGTCCCTCGGGTATGTACATTACAAGTGTCTTACAAAATAAGCTTAAAGAACTACATGAAGCTAGCTACAAAAAGAAAGGGAAGGCAATTTGGGAAGAATTCTGATAGATTCTAGAATTCCTGCTAGGAGACCTCCGGGAGCCCAAGTAGCTTGCTTTGTGAGCTTGACGAAATTCATCGCCACGCCCATGGCGGGGAAGGCACAAGAAGGAAAAATGATCTCCCAGGAAAGTCTGGGCCTTCACGGACTGTAGCCCCACTGCCAACCCTCAGTGCAGATACCCAAGAGGCGTCAGAGGAAGAGGAGATGAAGATACCGCGCACTAGAGCGCGTAAAGCCGAAGGTTGCACGTCCATGTAAAGTCACTTTGTAGGCTAGGGGCATCAGAACTCGAAATCATCGGATTTTTTCGAACTCTTACACACCATAAAAGATACGTGGTCTTAGAAGGGAGCTCCAAATGGAGATTCATAAATAAGAACGACTTAAGGTCGGAATAACGAGTTGAAGAATATCGAGATAGTGATGAAATGGTAACAAGGGAAAGTGTAACCAAATAAGTTAAAGGTCATCAATACATGTAAGGACCCAGGAAAAATGGCCAAGGAGAATTCTTCCTATTAGATGTGTGGAAAATTAGTAAGGGGTCTCCTTATAGAATTCTCTTCACCTTTAATAGAAGGTAAGAGAATTGTGGGGTAATTGTTGAGGAAATTCCCTCAACTACAGTTTAAAATGGAAAAGATAGAATTTAATGAAATAAGATCCCAGAATAGATTGACCAGTCATAGACCGAGGCAACAGCTGTCAAGGAAAAAGACAAAAGGCATTAATAGCCGAAGATTACTTCATTTATTAAGATCTTGGTAATTAATTGCCTACCGCCGTCAGAATTGGCAAACAAGTACAATAAGGAGCGGATGATTTGATCCCCAGCTTCGGCTTGCTCCTAAATATAGGACAAGACATGAAGGTGACGTCGAATCCTCACCCCGTAAGTAACTTTTATGGAAAGGAAAGAAAGGAAAGGGTCCAAAACATCTGCAGGCCATAAATGAGGGTACGGAAGTACATATAATATATAAGAAAATCATTTATTAAGGTAACTCTCTCTCTCTCTCTTGGAACACTTTTGTTAATTCCCTTTCTAACTTGACCATTGGAGGAGGCGTCACCGGGACAATCCTAACACACCTTTGTTTTGCAAATTCTAGGTGAGGAACGGAGCTTGGAGATTCCATTTAGCGTATTAATCCTTTTGTTGCAACTCAATCTTCGATTGACACGTTGCTGCGGAAAATCCAACATCAACACCAATATATCAGCAATATTTTCATAAGTGTGATCTTCTGCCATGTAGTTAGCCTATTCTCTACTGTCTCACAAATGAAGTGATATTGAACAATAATGTGTTTAGTCCGTACGTGAAACATAACATTTTTCACCTAATGCAACACATGCATTTTGACTGTTATAATTAAATGATCATGTTATCTTGCTTGGTGCCCAATTCACCAAGCAATCTTTTCAATCGAAGAGTTTTTTTACATGCATATGTAGGTGATATGTACTCAGCCTCAGTAATTGATAAAGCCACTACATACTACAATTTTGACATCCAACTATCTATAAGCGTCGGTTCGGTAGGCGATTAAGTCGGTTAATTTGGTTAATTCGGTCGGTTAACCGACTTTTGTCGGAATGTAGTCGGTGAATTTATTTCGGTTAAATCGGTTAAGCGGTTAATAGGCGGTCGGTTAAGTCGGTTAAATCGGTTAACATTCGGTTAAAATGGGTAATGAAACGACGTCGTTTCGTTTTATATCGGTTCGGTTAATCGATCGGAATAGCATTCGGTTCGGTTACCGCTTAAAAGGCGGTTCAGTTCGGTTCGGCTGCCGCTTAAAAGGCGGTTCGATTCGGTTCGGCTGCCGATCCGACTTTCGGAATAAAATTTTATACCGACTACCGAACCGAAATTAGTCGGTTAAAGTCGGTAGGCGGTCGATGGCGGTTCGGTTCGGTTCGGTAAGCGGTCGGTAGGCGGTAGGCGGATAATTTGCCCACCCCTAATCTATATCATTAGCCAAGTTGAAATCATGATCACCTGCAAAATCTGCATTTACATAACCAACCAAGTTGAGTGGTACCTTTTCAAATAGAAAACATATTATGCTTATTATCCATGCATTTAATGATCCTTATTGAGCCAAAACTCCACGAAAACAGCTATTTTTCTGAACACTAAACTAATACGTCATAGTATTCAATCTGTACATCTTCTTATAAACTCTTAGAAGAGCCTATACAAGACATTCAAGAAAGAAGGCATCTTCACTAACCAATCAATACAGAAAAAGAAGACAATGCATCAGCCTAACCAACAGCCAAAACACATCCTTCATCGATCAAACAATCTGAACCATCTCCAAACACTAGAGGTGTAAATCCGGACCGGTTATAACCGGCCCGGAACCGGATCTTGGCACTAACCGGGCCCGGAAAATCGGGATCCGGGTAGGTACTTAGTTATTTAAAACCAGGAACCCGGGGTACCTGGACCCAATCTCGGGTACATGTTTTCAAAATACCCGATTAAATCGGGAACCCGGGACCTGGTTGTTAATTATTAAAAAAATAAAAAATTACCCCCTGGCACGTGCGCCCCGCGCCCTGCCCTTTTAGTCTTTTACTTTTAGGCTTTTACATTTTAAGTTTTAACTTTTAAGTTTTAACCCTAAATCAGTAAATCATACCCTCACGCTTCACGCCACACGCCATACGCCTGCCTTACAGTGTCACTCTTCGTCTCTTCTTCTCTGTTGTCCAATTTCCGCCTCTGCCAGTTTGCCGGTGTCACTCTTCTTGTCTTCATTTCTTCTTCAAGGTGGGTTTTTATTTTCTTTTTTATTTTGTTATTTATTTATTTTTATTTTTTTTCAGTTTTCACGCTGCCTTCATTTTTTTTTTTTTTTTTGTACCGGGTTTTAGTCTCTGGTCAGTGCATTAACATTAGCTATGTCACAGTCTCCATTCAGTGTTCAATTTTTTCAGATTGAAAAAGTTTCCCTCCCATGCTTTCTTGTTATGTTTCTGGATTTTTTGCGCTACCTTGCAATGCATATAATGTTTTATCTTGATTTTTTGCTCTACCAAAAAACATAATTTTTTTTTTTTTTTTTTTTTTAAAACCCGGACCGGGTACTCAGTGTACCCCGGGTAACCGGAAAGCCGGTTCTGGTTCCCGGATTTACACCCCTACCAAACACAGTACTAGCTGAAGATTTAGACCCTCGTAAGGGCCAAACCAGATCCTTTTATAACAACATGTCCATGGTCTTTTCTTCATTCTACTTCATGAAATCTCTGATCAATCTTCCTGGAATTAGTTTATAAGGTCATAATTGCATCTACAGGAAAAAGACTTTATTGATCAATAAGAAATTATTCTACTACAATATCAGGGATTCAACTAGTAGTGAAATAGACATAATTCTTTATTATGAAATTCTATATGATATCACATCGAGCCCTAAAACGACTAATATTGTTATTTTTCTTCCACCTGCTGCTCCACTGTGACCTTTTATCGAACACCTTAACTGTTAGACATCTATGTCCACCATTAAGTAAGAGCTCAATAGTTTTACATGCATTTTTGCTCTTATTGCTTGATTAATTTACTTACGTTACAAATGACTCTTATTTATAAGAGAATTAGGATAGGTAAAGATGATATGAGTGTAATGCATGTGACTTGTATTTCATAAGTCTTTTATTGTGGGCCCTTTTTTTCTTTAACTTGGCTTTCTTGTATGACCACACAAATGTATGAGTTTTTAGAAATATGAATACAATCAAATAAAATGTAATTATGGCAGAGCTCCTTCCTCAGTACTGTACTATAGCCTAGGTTGATTGGCATTGATGGGGGCATTATACAAAAGGTGCACGCTACGTGATTCAATTTCAACATGATTTTTTTTGTTTTGTTTTGGGGATAATTAAGGCTCATGTGGACAAATTGTGGACGCCAGGGTTAAACATAAGGTGCACGCTAGCTAGCTAGCTGTGTGATTCAATTTCAGCATGATTTTTCTTTTCGGGTAGACAACTTGTTTGTGGAGGGTTAATTTGAACATTTTAGAGTAATTAATCCTTCATTTTATCAACGTACGCCCAACTCGACAGTGGTTGCCCTGAACGGATTCTTGGAGCCCAAAACTACACTAACTTGATAAAATGAATCATTCTTCCTAGATAAGGCCGTCAAGGTAGTAGATGGGTGGAATGGCCTTGACACGTGACCTAGCTAGTAGCCCCAATCTCCCAAATTCACGCCATTTTGCTCTGAAAATATATATATATATATATATATATAAAAGTCACGCCATTTTGCCTTAGACATCAATCTTCAACCTTTGGACACCTATGCCCATCAATTTTCCTCAAACCGACTTGTGCGACTACCCAATACAGAATACCATGCAATGCAAATAGAAAAGGAAATAAAATTAAAAAAACCCATATAAAAAGAGATTTTGAGTTCGTAAAAGATTTTGGTTGCATGCATTGGGAGGAGAAAGGGAGGCAATGATCTTTTCCCTCCTGCAGTGGTTGAAATTGGCGGTCGGACGTGGTGGTTGAGGGTGGTCGTTGTGGCTCTAAGAAGAGGATTCCGGTATAGTCGAAAGAGAAAAGAGGAGAGAAATAGTTTAATGGGACTGCTTTGATTCTGTATTAACGAGCATTTTTGTTAGTGTGTGAGTACGTAATTGACGTAGCGTTGTTCGTTTGAGACAATAAACTTGTTTTAAAGTACGTCCAGATAAAAAGGGCTCTCAACTTCTCTTTTATTTAATAGAGTGACAAAAATTTCCTAGATGATGGAAAAAAATGAAATCTTGAAACTTAAGAAAATAATGTAATTGGGCTGATTTGTTTTGCAAATTAAGCAACTTGCTAACGTTGTTGGAATGAACTTTTCCAGAAGAACGTCCTCATGCAAAAAGAAATGCTATTTTTAATTGGGAAAGATCTTGTCGTTTAGTCAAGAAATGCTATACGTGTCTCCGGGTCATTGGTTTCTGAGTGATGTAGGGTCCCATTTCCCACTATAGCCATTAGCAAATGAAAATTGTTGACGTGGACCCACAAGGTCCGTTAGTCTCGCCCATTGGATAAATCAATCATCTTCCCTTCATCCTCTCTGGTTTAATACTGAGAACCCCCCAGGAATCAAAGATTCAGATTTCAGACCCCTTTCGCGACTCCAATTTCTCTGGAAAGAAGAGAGAAAACACAGATGGCCGTTTCGTCCTCAATCTTCCTCTACCTCTGTCTCATCGCCATCTTCATACTACCCCTTACGCTCTCATCGGACCGTCCCCAGACCTTCATCATCCACGTGTCGAAATCGCAAAAGCCCTCGCTCTTCACCTCCCACCACCACTGGTACACCTCCATCCTCCAATCCCTCCCTCCCTCCCCTCACTGCACCGCCACCAAGAACATCCTCTACTCCTACAACCGCGCCGCCACTGGCTTCTCGGCCCGTCTCACGGCGAATCAAGCGGTCCAGCTCGCCCGCGTGCCTGGCGTTCTCTCCGTCATACCTGATCAAGCGCGTCAGCTCCACACGACTCGCACCCCTCATTTCCTAGGCCTGGCCGACAACTCCGGTATCTGGCCTAACTCGGAGTATGCAGAGGACGTCATAATCGGAGTTCTCGACACCGGAATATGGCCGGAACGCCCGAGTTTCTCGGACACGGGCCTGTCCCCTGTGCCGGACGGCTGGAAAGGCGTGTGCGAGACAGGGAACGATTTCCCAGCCTCGGCCTGTAACCGAAAGATCATCGGTGCGAGAGCTTTCCACAAAGGATACGAATCTTTCTTGGCGAGACCCATGGATGAGTCGGTGGAATCGAAATCTCCGAGAGACACCGAAGGCCATGGCACTCACACGGCGTCGACGGCCGCGGGATCTGCGGCTTCCAATGCTAGCTTCTATGAAATATACGCTTACGGTGAGGCCAGAGGCATGGCCACCAAAGCCCGAATCGCCGCCTACAAGATCTGCTGGAATTCGGGCTGTTACGATTCCGATATACTCGCAGCCATGGACCAAGCTATCGCCGATGGGGTTCACATAATCTCTCTTTCCGTGGGAGCAAGCGGTTGGGCTCCTCCGTACGATATCGACTCAATAGCGATCGGGGCGTTTGGTGCAGCTCAGCATGGGGTTCTCGTTTCGTGCTCTGCCGGAAACTCTGGCCCTGGCCAATATACGGCGGTAAACATTGCTCCTTGGATTCTGACCGTCGGTGCTTCTACGATCGATCGAGAGTTTCCGGCCGATGTGGTTCTCGGCGATGGAAGGGTTTTCGGCGGCGTGTCTCTGTACTCAGGTGACCCTCTTGTTGATCTCAAGCTTCCGTTGGTCTATGCCGCTGACTGTGGAAATAGGTACTGCTATATGGGGAGTCTTGAACCTTCGAAAGTAACCGGAAAAATCGTCGTGTGCGATCGCGGAGGAAATGCGAGGGTTGAGAAAGGAAGCGCGGTGAAGCTCGCCGGTGGTCTCGGATTGATTCTCGCTAATACCGCCGACAGCGGCGAAGAGCTCATATCTGATTCGCATCTTCTACCGGCGACTATGGTGGGTCGGATTGCCGGTGATCAGATAAAGGATTACATCAGATTGGGCCAATTTCCAACTGCCACGATTGCGTTCCGTGGAACGGTGGTTGGGACTTCACCGTCGGCTCCGAAGGTTGCAGCCTTTTCGAGCCGTGGTCCGAACCATCTGACAGCGGAGATTCTCAAGCCCGATGTTATAGCTCCTGGAGTCAACATTTTGGCTGGCTGGACTGGCTTCACCGGTCCAACCGACTTGGACATTGATTCTAGGCGTGTGGAGTTCAATATAATATCGGGTACCTCCATGTCTTGCCCTCATGTTAGTGGCATAGCGGCCCTGCTTCGTAAGGCCTTTCCTAGCTGGTCACCCGCTGCGATCAAATCGGCGATAATGACGACGGCTTACAATGTGGACAATTCCGGGAAAAACATCGGAGATCTTGCTACTGGGAAAGAATCAACGCCTTTCATTCACGGGGCGGGACATGTTGATCCGAACGGAGCTCTTAATCCGGGGTTGGTGTATGACATGAATGTTGACGACTACGTTGCATTCCTTTGTGGCATTGGGTACGATGCGAGTCGCATTGCGGTTTTCGTGAGAGAGAGTATTGGTTTGGATATATGCGCAAGAAAATTAGCTACTCCGGGCGATTTGAATTACCCATCATTCTCGGTGGTTTTCAAACCCGGCCAAGATCTGATTAAATACAAGAGAGTTGTGACAAACGTTGGAAGTTCGGCTGATGCAGTTTATGAGGTGAAGGTGAATGCTCCTGGGGATGTGGAAATCAGTGTTTCGCCAAGTAAGCTTGTGTTCAACGCAGAAAATCAGACCCAAACATATGAGATTAAATTTGCTGGCGGCAGCCGTTCTGCTGCTGCTGCTGCATTTGGGTCGATTGAGTGGAGTGACGGAATTCACAGTGTGAGGAGCCCGATTGCTGTTAGGTGGAGCACTGGGTTCGCAGCTTCCATATGAATGACAATATTTCTCTCTCTATCGTATTTATAAGTTTGTACAAAATGGTTTGCTTTTCATTTTTCGACTGGTAATTCCCTAATGTAATCTGACTGCCTTTGTAACGATCCTATATATGATGTGTATCCACACTAAATGTTTAGTTTTGTAAGGTTTTTGGATCGATCTTGGTGATCGGGTGCTTTTTATTTGGAACAAGTTTGATAATTTACCAGAAATGAAACTCGGAGATCAAATCTATAAACCAGGTAGCAGATGGCATGTGTTTGTAGTGTCGCTAGCTGACCCATTTTCAAAATGAAGCAAATTAAAATTTTAGTCACGGAAGAATCACAGAATTTCTTGAGTATTTTTTAGGAAAAAAGAAGGCCTCTTGCAGTGAAAAATGTCTAATAACAAAAAATCTGTCCCACTGCGTCTAGAATTTGGTGCGTTAAGAGAGAATTAAGAATTATTAATTGTTAGAGCTTGCAAGTATTTGCTATCTTAGAGTTTTTAATTGTAAATTCGCAATTGTTCTTCATAAAATAGTGAAGCCTGTCGGAGTTTCAATAAAGGCGATCAAGTAAGAGAATTGTTCAAATATTCTAAAGGACTATGGTGGTAGTGACCCATGTTTAAGACAAGAGAGTGTCAACTTAAAAATGTTTTGTAATTGTAAACTTATTGTAATTCTCATTTTTCGATAATTGATCGATTTTTTTGGTTTGCCATTTCGGAGTGGTTTTCCTTTTTTAGGTTTTCAAAGGATGTCCACTTTGTCATCAAATTTTATGTGTTCCTCAATTTATTTATTTTTTCTTATATTTGGTGAATAATTATGTGTCGCTTATTTTTAAATTTCTTGATATTTTTAGAATATATCTACTCAACCATCTTTCTAAATGTTTTTTAGAGTTTAGAACTTATTTTCATAAGAAACATTTTGATTTTGAGACTTGATGAAAATGAAGTAGTTCCACCCTGTAACACATATATATATATAGAAAAATGATACTTATACATCATCCTCACAACAACTACACTCACACAAGACACATTGGAGTGGGGCTCAGACACTGAGCCCCACTCCAATATGTCTTGTGTGAGTGTAGTTGTTGTGCACAATAAATGTAAATACCATTTTCCATATATATATATATATCAGTTATGTATCATTCTTTGGTCTTTTTTTTTATGATTAGATGCTTACATGTCATTAATTGACAATCCATATTTTTATGAATTTTAACTAAGAAAATTTTTTTGATGCGGACTGGTTATAAACAAAACATAAAAAAAAGAAAAGAAAAGATAAATCAGCTACTTCGAGAGAGTTGTAATCTTCGATGACTATTTCGAAGAAGCTTTGACCTTCAAAGCATAGTAAACTTAATTTTTTAAAGTAATAAATAATAACTACTTTTCTTATTAATAGTTTCTCTTTAAATAGAGAAACAATATATTACGATTTATATAATAGGTTAATTAGGTCTTAACTTATAAGATTATAACAAATCCAATAAAGAAAGGATTTTAACTTTTTATTGGGATATAAAATTTATGGAGATAAACTCCTTATTGAGCTCTAACTGAACATGAAAAATATCAGATAATTACGATAATATCAAATTGTAATAGTAAATTGACAATCACACAGCACGGGAGGATAGAAAATGAAGAAGAAAATATAAAGTATTATTTGTCATATTTATATGGGAAATGATGGGCAGGGGACGGTTGTCCGTCCCTGTCCTATTTTTAATAACAAAATAATATTTATATATATTTTTTATTTATTCTTTCTAATTTTTTTATTTTTTGTTTATATAAATATTATTTTATTATTAAAAGTAGGACAGAGGACGGACAACCGTCCCCTGCCTATAATTTCCCTATATATTATAATAAGAGTTTTTGTACAACCCTTAAAGGGTCTACAGAAACATCACGTGGACCAACTACGTATCTTGATTCCTCCATCACATCATGGGCCCGCCGACCCAAAGATGCTTTCGTTCCATTTAGTCAGCGTAACTCTCTCTTTACAATCTCCCTCTAATAAATATCGTTCTGTATATTCTCCCTTCACAATCTCTCCCTCATACACACACGCGCGCACGCAGCCATCACATGGCTTCAGATCATGAGCACCACCACCCAAATCCGACCAGAACCCACCTCATCCCGGCTCTCCGGGGCCAAACACGCCTCTGGATCCCCCTCCGTCGTCGTAAACTACCGACAGTCCGCCTCGGAGGGAAGAAGCCCCGGAGGGCGCTTACCCTAGTGAGAATTTTTAGGAGGATAAAACTGAGGTGGCTTAAGTTGCATTACATGTCCACGCTGAGGAAGCTGAAGGAGTACTATCGGAATCTGGTTAAAGATCTTGTGGACGCCGGCGCAACGCTCGAGACCTTCCACCAAAGGGTTCTCATGGAGGCCTCTCTAACTGTTCCAGTCATGGGCGTCTCTTTCAATAACTATCCTTCCGTTCCCCGATCAGATCGCCCTCGAAGTCGAACCCTCATCATGTAGAACTCTCTCTCTCTTCTTTTCTTCATAAGGTTTCATCTTCATCCGTTTCTTGCTCTACCATGCATGCACCTTGGTTGTTTTATTTTCTCTTTTCCTTTTCTCCCTTTATTAAATCATTTGAATGAATCTGTAAGAAAGTGAAATGAACATGTATAATATCTTTCTTGGCAATTATATATATATATTTTCCCATACCATTATATTCTTGTTTGAATACATCCATTACGCATGCATATATATATTAATTTGTAGAATTTTATTCATAGGAGGCATTTGGCCGGCCGGAGAGAAACTTTTGCTCTCTCCGTCGAGTATCTCACATATATTGGCAAACTTTCTCACGAGTAATGCTATTATAAGGAAGGTTTGAGATTTTTTTCTTTTTTTCTTTTTACTCTTATTAAATTTGAAATGATGATTATAGAATTACTCATTTATCTTATTTATTTGTTTTCTTTTTTTAAAAAAAGTGACCTGAAATTTATTCAAAGAAAGGTTAGTTCGAACCATCGAGTAAATTTTAGACATATGATCTCGATCACCAAAACTGTGTATATGTTGCGTGAGGATTCAAACAAATAATTTAGTGATAATATTCAAAAAAAAATAAAAAAAATTTAGTGATAATATTACTCAAACTAGCCGGCCATTTGAACGGATCAGTCTCGCGAGCCTCACAGCCACACGTTGGTACGTAAAATGGAGGAGCGACCAAAGGAACAATTATGAGGATATTATTTTTAGTGCAGAACCAAAAGTTAGTTGGTGTGGTAATATCATAATAGAGAAATTAAATAATTTAAATTATGATTTGAGAATAATTGATGATCCATCTGTACGTTGGCTCAGGCATGATAGCTAGAGCTTAAAATCCGGTGAGAAAGATATATATATATATATATATATGAGAATACCAATGCAGCCTGCCCGCTACGATTATCGATCGTCTAGGGATGCAAGTTAATTAGCAAGAGTTCAGTTAACAACTCACAAATTAATTAAAACAAAACCTACGGACACGTCGCCCTAATTTATTTTTGTAGGCTACGTAGTACGTACCCGATATCTAGGTAGTAGTACTCAAAGTAGTGGGCTTAAAGTGGGCCTTATCAAGTAAATATCTAGTTCCTTAAGAAGCTGAATTTTTTAAGTCAACACTCAATAGGCAGGGTAGGTAAGCAAGCTGATTTTATTTTATTTATTTTTTAAAAAATAAATAAAAACAATAACAAGGGAATTGGGGGAGGGAACAAATATACGAAATTAAAATAATAATAATAAAAAAAAAGGGTTGAGCAGCCCTAAAATAAGCCCCGATACAGTTGATACGGTGAAGATAAACTAAAAATATATACAAGAGAATGTGTAAATAATATAGTCTTATATTTTCTTAAAAATGACTACCGATTAAGGAGTTTAACGGTTTAATAGATACTTTTATGATTTTCTTTAACTTTATTGGCAAATAGTACACAAAGACAAAATTATAAATGAAAATTGGCACCAACCCAACCCAAGAATAAGAAAAGGTATTACAGCTGCTACATGCCCCACTTTGAGTTAGATTTTTTTTAAAAATATATATATATAGGGATAACAATTAGGACAAGGAACTATGAGTTAGACACATAATAAAACAATAATGAGTTAAGTAAATTAATCGACAAAAATATTGAATATAGTTAAAACCTAACACCATGTGAGATCATGGTATACGTACATCATCATATTTTATACAAGTTTAATTATGATTCTTGTTGAGTCCTCAGTGATGCAGGCCAATTGAAAATTCATGATCCTTTAAGCTTTATGCATGATCTCCATCGATCCTATAAAAAAATAATTTGAAAATTAATAAAAGTTTTCCAAAAGGTATACAAAATGGCCAGGATTTGACCGACCTCAAGCTAAAGCTCAATTTGAAAACCATGTCTTGTTTCCCCAAGGAATGTGGAAAACAAATAAAAAAAATTTCATATGTAGTTGTCAATCTGATGAACCCTATAGATGATAACATGGTCAATTATGTGTCTTGGTCAATACATAACTTCATTAATTAAGGGTCCGTTTGGGTTTGCGATTTCAAAAAGTGCGATTTAAAATAACAATTTTAAAATGTGCGATTTGAAAAAAGTGATTTTTAAAAACGCAGTTAAGCGTTTGGCAAAATCGCAGTTTAGCCTTTAAAATCGCAAATTTACCTTTAAAATTCTGTGTTTTCAATTATGTGTCTTGGTCAATACATAACTTCACTCTAATTAGGAAAATGTTAAATTTACAACAACTGCACAACAACCCCTCACATGAGGGTGAGACCCACACACTAGGGCCCACTCTTATGTGAGGAATTGTTGTGCAGTTGTTGTGATGATGTAATTCAAGAATCAAATCCCAATTATTTAAGGCCAGCTAACCAAGGCCAAGAATAATTTTGTGATTGTACGTATACATGACAAGTGGCCCAACCAGAATGGCAAAGTCAATATATCATATAATTAATGAGATGAATTTCTGAATGTAAATATGTCCTTAATTATATATATATATATATATATATATTCAACGATGAAATATTATGCATTTTTATTTAAGATCGATCTTCTTGTTTTCTATCTTATATTTAGTGATGTAATGGTACAAGTTTTTGATTATAGATTTAGGTATAGCTAGATTGATTAGCTTTCTGTGATGGTGTCAACTATAAAGGGTAATTTAATTAGATAGGGTTTGATCATCCAAATTTCATTTTGTTTCTTGGAAACAAAAGAAACTATATATGCTCTTGAAAGTGCAGTTGAATATATCCTCGATCTCAATCCAACTTCTAATTAAGGACGCATGGCAATTTGGGTACAATTTTATTGTTGCCCGGCCCCTAGATGATTCGCAGGATCGAACAGCTAGAGTTCGATCATTTTTAATCAAACTTGACAATAGTTTTTTTTTTCTTTTTTTTTTTTTTTTTTTTTTTTGGGATTACTTACATTTTGCCCCATGAATTACTACACATTTATAAGTTGCTTGATCACATCCGTTACGCTCAATCGCATCATTTCATTAAATTAGATAGAATATGCTTTTTTAAGATGTTAAATCTCGTTGAAGGACGGAAATACCATCAAATAATAATAAATAAACACAAAAATTAGAAGAAAAAAAACCTAAATTCAGAAAATTCAAATGAATATATATATATATATATATACACGTTAAAAAATTATTAAACTTTAAAGTGGTGGTCGTTGAACCACTCCTAGGGGTGATTCAGCCACCCTCAATGACTTCGGGGCTGGCTTAAGCGTTTTTCAGGGTGGCTCTAGGAATTTTTTTTTTTTTTTTGGTTAGCAAGCTTTTGAAATTTTTTATTTTGAAAGTGTTTATGTAAATTTAGTTTCTAAACTTAGGGTATTTCATTATTTATTTATTTTTTTTCAACAATTTTGACTATCTGAGGAGAGTTTTTGTAACAAAATGGTAATTCAATGCGTCTGAATGTGACATGTGTCAATTTATAGGAACAACTTAAAATCGAGAGGTACGTAGTTTATAAGAGCAAAGGTAATTAACCCTCTCCCGCTTTTTTTATTTTTTTATTTTTATTTTTTTGAGTAGAACTTGACTCTAATTTTGTTAAGACAAGCATGAGCTAACTTTCTTTTTTTTTTTTTTTTTTTATTATTATTAAAAAAAAAAATTGAATAAGGGAAAGAATTAAAATGGAGGATCAGACCCGCTTCTGATATGAACGGAAGAGAAAGTGGGCAATCCTAAAATTGAACAAGTGGTAGGCTCCCTAACATTAGACCCAAACCAAACAGAAATAGCTCAAAAATATAAGCGAAATGTAGGAAATTGGACAAATAAATGACCCGGTCCTTTCAAATGGCCGCACAATGCGGTTTTAAAAGTGAAAGGAAAACAAACCAGGATAAGCCCAACTACATCCCCACTTGAGACCTGCAATAGCCACTAAAAGATGGCAGCAACAGTAAGAACATTGTTAGAGTTCGGTAAAGGGACTGCAGACAAGAGAAAACCCAACACAATTCCAAATATAGAAGTTGTCCAAAAAGGAAAACAAAAACCCAAGCAACATAAAAAAAAAAAAAACAAACAAAACAACAATAATAAACCAGCGGAGAGAAGAGGAGCGGGAGCCACCTGCAATGGTACATGAGAGCCATGCGTCATCGCAAGATGACCTCTCAACAGTAGGAAAAGCCGGATCCGCCGTGAACGACCGAAAGCCACTGCAATGGAAAGTGGGAGGGGAAAACGTGGCTGACACGCGCTGGAAAATGAGACATACTCCCGGGCGCGTGCAGGCTGCATTTCGATGAGGAGGCGGTGGTTGAAGACGTGGCAGCCATCGGTGGATTTAGAGGACGCCGACGAAACCGCTGATGAGCCGTGTGGCATGAGCTAACTTATTTAGCTTGGCGCTGATGCTACGTTTTTTTCATTCTTTAGTTAAACATAACAAGAGGAACCTAAAGCCAAGCTTGTCTCGTAGCTTGGCTAACTTCTTTAGTAAACATTACAAGAGGAACCGGAAGGCTTATATACACCAATGACCTAAAACTATATATGCATATAGTCATACAGGAGAGAAAATTATAGGAAACTCAAATTTTGGTCGACTCCCAAAAAAAAATTACAGAATATCCTTTTTATAATGAGTTAATTACTTTTTTAGTATATGTAGTTTAACACGAAATTAATTAAAAAAATATCGCAGATGGTATATGTTGACATCTGATAAACACAGTTGATCATTCCGTTCATGTTCCATTCAATAAATATTTAATAACATGCCAAAACTAATTAGCAATTATTACATGTCTCACATGCCTCATTAATATTATTTAATTTTAAAATAATAAAAACATCTTAAATAAAACCAAATCTGTAATAAATTGGTTCCAAATAAATGAAAACACCATTATCCTAAAAACCAATATGACAACCAAGTTTAAACAAAGCAACTACAAAAAGCAAATTCCGTCGAATCTCATGAGCACATAATTAACGCATCTTGGAGCAATAGAGCCTATTCACCTCACAAGTCTAGCTTGTAGGTACCGATACCGAGAACTTCCATGCTAGCTAGCTCCATTCCCCGCTTTCATGTCTCGACTCCCAACATGAATCCAATGATACTCCACAAATCTAACCCGATCTCGCGCTACATGTTCAATTGTTGCTAAGTCTACAATCCACACAAGAGAAGAGTGAGAAAACATTGGATCAGGATCCCCTCAAATTCTTTGCCCGAATTTGATAAAATTCGGGCAGGTAGTTGTGAGTAAGCATTTATGGGATCCACCTGACCGGATAAGCAGTTGGGCAGCCCAACTTTTATTTGGTCAGGTGGATCCCATAAATGCTCACTTACAACTACCTGCCCGAATTCTATCAAATTCGGACAAAGAATTTGAGGGGATCTTAATTCGAAAACATTACCTGGCTAGTTACAAAAACACGACGAGAAAAGTTAAAAAGTACTTTTTTCGGCTCAATGCACTAATGAATGAAATGGCCTTTCTTTCTGCAGTTAATTAAAACAAACCACCTCAAACTTATCCTTTCTACCAACACGCTTACCTCTCTTGCAATTGATAATCCTCGCTTTCTTGGAAAGTGGTCCAATAGCTCTTTGCTCGAGACTGGGATCCCCTCAAATTCTAAAAGAATTTAAGATTCTCAAATTTTGTAATCCTGGCCCTCCGTTAAATCCAAAGGATGAAATTTGCCACAGTTTTACACGGCTTCCCAAGAAAAATTTATTTACCTCCCAAAAAAAATAAAAAATAAATAAGAAAGAAAGAAGTGAAAAAATAAAGAGACTGTCTTCTTTGTCTTCTTCCTAGCTTCAGTCATTTGTTGCAGACATCAAGCAAAAAAAATTCTAGCAGAA
This sequence comes from Alnus glutinosa, assembly GCF_958979055.1. Taxonomy (NCBI): domain Eukaryota; kingdom Viridiplantae; phylum Streptophyta; class Magnoliopsida; order Fagales; family Betulaceae; genus Alnus; species Alnus glutinosa. The sequence goes on along the minus strand of NC_084888.1, from coordinate 14,108,976 downwards.
CTCCCCCCTTTTCCGCGATCTCTGCCCATCTTCACCGCCGACCGATCTCCCCCCATTTCCGGCTCTGATTTGCCCCCATTTTCAGGCGCCGACCCGAGATCTCTGCCCGTCTCCACCGCTGACCGAGCTCTCTCTCTCTCTCTCTCTCTCTCTCTCTCTCTCTCTCTCTCTCTCTCTCTCTCTCTCTCTCTCTCTCTCTCTCTCTCTCTCGTTCCTCTTCTCACCTTTCCTTTTATCTCGTTGCAGACCCACCGGCCGCCACCCATCGGAGCACTGCCCACCGCAGTTCCGGCGCGGAGCCGACCACCGTATTCTCTCTCTCTCTCTCTCTCCCTCTCTTTCCCAGCCATTGTCGGTTTGTTTTCTATTTTTTCTCTCTCTCTCAACGGCAGGTCACTGCTTGGTTTTGTTTTGATAAATTTGTCTTCTTTTTTTGTTCTTGAAGATGCTTGCCGGGTGTTCGACAAAATGTCTGAACCGAATTGTGCTTGGTTTTGTGGTTGTGCTAATTTTTTGGTTCTTGAAGATGCTCGCCTGGTGTTTGACAAAATGTCTGAACCGAATTATGCTTGGTTTTGTTGTTGTAGAAAAAGTTGTCACATTGTTGGTGTTTAAGTTTAATCCACTTCATTTGCAGAAAAGCGAATCTGTTAAAATCTACAATTTTCTGCATTCTCTTACCCTCTCAAAAATTTAAGCCTTTTCTTCAATCCCTTTCTGTTGATTTTTTGTTATCTGTTGGTTTGGTAGCTGGTTTGCGCTTTTTTTTTTTAATTTTTTTTTAATTTTTTTAATGTTTCTGTTAACCAAAAAAACTCTAGAACTTACTTGAAAATATTGCAGAGCAGCTATTAGATCATTTCCTCTTCAGTGGCTCAAAACATCCACAGAAATTTCAAGCACTGCTGACCATCTCACAAGAGGTACCGATCGATGATGAAACAAGATCATGTTGTTTTAGCCTTTTTAATTTTGTTTATAGAATTATATGTAACTAGGATATAATGAAATTTTTATGTTGTAATGTTGGATAATGGATAAGCAATACAAGTGTTCTTAGATGTTCATTCAGTTTTGAAGAATCTGCTTAAGCATCTTGTTGTCTTTTTGCTTTTTGGTTAGCTTCTGATGTGTCTTTCATTGTTTGTAGTATACCTCAACCAAAGGCATAGTTTAAAATACAAACGAAAACCAGTGTTCTTTTTGGTATGTAAATTAATGTAGAACAGGAATGTCTAAAAATATTGATCACCAAATATTCAGCCATGATCATGTATTCATGTGAAAATCATCGAGTTTATGGAACAAGGACGTTGTTTTCTGCATACAATACACTAGAGTTACATCGCCTTCCTGACCTCATGAGGAAGCAATTTTTCACTACTTACATATTTGGTAAACCAATTTAACGTGTCCATATTTGTTTTATTTTATCATTATCTGTCTTTTTTTTTTTTTTTTTCAACAAATGGACAGCCTTCTTGCAATCACGCTTGTTAATGTATACATGAGCAGAATTGTCACTGGAACAAAATGAACTGAGTTTTTGAGATCTTGAAAATTCATTTGATTTAGCTCAACTTTCTTGAGCAGGTCTCAAACAGCCTTTGGCCGTGTATCTCACAACCTTTAGTTGTTTCATTTACCTTTTGAGTTAAAAGATGAACCCAACTGGTTTAAATTGTTAATTAATATTTTTCCGATTGGAATATCATGCAGGGCCTAGATCAAAGGTTACTCATTGGAAGCAAACAGTTCTGTACCTGGAAGATGTGCTGACCATATGCGAAGGTAAAACATTAGTTGGGACCATGACTGTGAATCAAAACAAGAAAAATTCCCGAGATGTTGATATAATGCTCAAATATTCATTGACTGGAGTTCTTATGAGGCTCATTATCTAACATTACAACATAAAAATTTCATTATATCCTAATTACATATAATTCTATAAACAAAATTAAAAAGGCTGAAGCAACATGATATTGGGTCATCATCAATCGGTACTTCTCTTGTGAGATGGTCAGCAGTGCTTGAAATTTCTGTAGATGCTTTGGGCCACTGAAAAGGAAATGATTTAATAGCCTTCCTGCAATATTTTCAAGTAAGCTCTTGAGTTTTTTTGGTTAACAGAAACATTAAAAAAACAAAAAGCAAACCAGCTACCAAATCAACATATAACAAAAAATCAACAGAAAGGGATTGAAGAAAAGGCTTAAAGTTTTGAGAGGGTAAGAGATTGCAGAAACTTGTAGATTTTTACAGATTCGTTTTTCTGCAAATGAAGTGGATTAAACTTAAACACCAACAATGTAACAATTTTTTCTACAACAACGAAACAAAAAAAGACAACAAAAAATTATCACAACCACAAAACCAAGCACAATTCGGTTCAGTCATTTTGTCGAACACCAGTCGAGCATCTTCGAGAAACAAAAAAAGACAATAAAAAATTATCACAACCACAAAACCAAGCACAATTCGGTTCAGACATTTTGTCGAACATCCGACAAGCATCTTCAAGAACAAAAAAAGACCACAAAAATTTATCAAAACAAAACCAAGCAGTGACTAGCCGTTGAGAGAGAGAGAAAAAACAGAAAACAAACCCACAATAACAGAGAGAGAGAGAGAGAGAGAGAGAGAGAGAGAGAGAGAGAGAGAGAGAGAGAGAGAGAGAGAGAGAGAGAGAGAGAGAGAGAGAGAGAGAGAGAGAGAGAGAGACAGAGAGAGAGAGAATACGGTGGTCATCTAGGCGCCGGTCGGCGGTGGAACTGCGGTGGGCGGTGCTTCGATGGGTGGCGGTCGGTGGGTCTGCAGCGAGATAAAAGGAAAGGTGAGAAGAGGAACGAGAGAGAGAGAGAGAGAGAGAGAGAGAGAGAGAGAGAGAGAGAGAGAGAGAGAGAGAGAGAGAGAGAGAGAGAGAGAGAGAGAGAGATAGAGAGAGAGCCAGCGGTGGAGACGGCATAGATCTCAGGTCGGTGCCGGAAAAGGGGGGAGTTCTGCCAGAAATGGGGGCAAATCGGAGCCAGAAATGGGGGGAGATCGGCCGGCGCTAGTTAAAGTCTCTGTGCTCCCCACACTCAGGCGCTAGTTCGGCCGAAGACCCATTTTCTGGCTGTTGAGAAAACTCTCTCTTATGTTCTTTTGAATCTTTTGTTTTGGATCAGGGGTATGTTTGGTCGGATGGGTTTAAAATTTGAATTTCAAATTTTAGAACTGTGGCAAATTTTCATCCTTTGGATCTAATAAAGGGCCAGGATTAAAGCATTTGAGAATCTCAAATTCTTTTAGAATTTGAGGGGATCTAAATCCCGCTCGTCATTGTTCTTACGCTTCGGCCTAGCTAGATGCCCTGCGTGAACTTGACTCAGTCAGGTACACAGAATTATCTGGCTCATAGTTTTTGAGAAGGTAGGAAATAAATTAATCATAATTTTATTAAAAAGTTATAAGTCTTCCTTTGCAGGCTCTTTGCGGAGAGTTTAAGATCTCATGGTTTTATTTACTAAGTGAGACGGGAAGGCGAATTGTTAAGTTAATTACCATTGAATTAATTTTTCGAGGCCTTACATGGGCAATTTTATTTTATTTATTATTTTTTTTTAAGAGGGAGGTGTCAAGATGATTGCACGGGCCAACTCATAGACCCCAATGGCCAGTTAGGGCTGTTTATATATATATATATATATATATATATATATAAAATGAAATTGGGTTGGCCTATAGGATTAAAGAAACCTACCCGACAACTCAACTTAATTGTCCCAAAATATTTTGCTTATATTGTTGCCCACCTCTTTACATACAAACACAATGGCGGCCGCTCATGGCCTCCACCGCCACACCTCGCTACAGGTGGCATCATGAGGTCTCCGCTGAGCGTCATAATACTCCCCTTCTTTTTTTCTTTTTCTTTTTTTTTTTTTTTTTTTTTTTTTTTTTTTTTTTTTTTTTTTTTTTTTTTTCGAGATATGGCTCAGCCGCTTCGTTTCTCGATGCGACAACAACACACACCACCACATAGGGATGTAAACGAAGCAAAGCTACCCGTGAGCTCGCTCAGGCTCGGCTCGATAAGGCTCGGCTCGTGCGCGACTCGATTATTAAATGAGCTACTCGTGGACACAAAACTATATTCGATTATTAAACGATACATACCCGTATAAAACCCGGCTCGCTCGTTTAAAGTTCGCGAACATACTCGTAAAAAGGCTCGGCTCGCTTATTAGCTCGACTCGTATATATTTATTAATATACATATTTATTAATAAATATATACATATATATTGAATAAAATACACTATTTAGTATATCACTTATTAATTAACAATAATTAATTATTGTTATACAATATATAATTATTAGTTATATCTATAAGTATCTATATAATATATAATTTAATTATAAAAGATAACTAATATGATTATATCTTATGTGATCTAAGAGACTAAGACTCTAAATCTAATAATTAAATATCTAATGATTGTTGAATTAACAATAAATTGTTAATCATATAATTTAATGAAAATCTTGATATTTAATCGTATTATTCAAATAATCATATCATATACAATGACAATGTAATTGGTATAATCCCAAATCAATTGATTAGCATTAAAATCAACAATGTGTTTCTTATAATCACAAATTAAGTATAATTGTTATAATTCATATATATATATATATATATATATATATATATATATTTTTTTATTTTTTTTTTTTTTTTTTTTTGAGAAATCATAGATCTTTTATAAAATCATCCAGAAAAGGCTTACTCCGCAAATACATATAATCATATGTATTATCACTAGAATTTATATGAAATACTTATGATCTAACAATTTATATAATATTAAATCTATGTGGTATAACACATTATATCTTTATTATATAATGTAATAATGATATCAACAATACTTATTTTGTATCATTGTATAATTAAGTGTGATCAAAGTTCTAACAATGTACTATGATCTAATAATAATAGGTGATGTGATCTAATAATTAATTTGATTAAATTTAAGTATGATCTAACAATTTATATGATATTGAATCTCATGTTATATGGAACAATATATAATATAACAATCATATCAATAATACTTATTTTGTATCTCCTAGGTATTATAGAATATAATAATCTTATGGTCATATCCCCTATGTATCTTAATTATAATGATAATACTTATATAGTTAAATTGTATCATAATAATCGTATAAATGTTATTATTAGATACTAACGGCTCATTTGGTTTGTGAAATAGACCCTTGGAATAGAATGATAGGAATAGTCATTCTTATGCTTGGTATGGATCTATTCCTTGGAATAGTTATTTCCATTGGAATACATATTCCCTTATGAAGAGGAATACATATTCCTTTAAAAAATGAGAGGAATAATTATTCCAATGAGAATAGACTAGATTATTCAGAAAAAAAACATTATTATTTTTTATTTTCTTTCAATTTTTTTTTTCAAAAAAAAAAAGAAGGAAAAATTGAAACTCCACTCCCCTTAACAGTGGCTGGCTGACCACCCCAATGAGTGGTCGGCCAACCACATATGGCTCCGGGGGTGGTCGCACCACCCGTGGAAAGCCTCGTGGTGGACTCCTGAGGATTTCTGGAGGTGGTGCGACCACCCTTGAGGCGATTTGGGGGTCGCACAGGCCACCCCCAAAGTCACTCAGGGGTGGCCGCGATATTTCGGGGTGGGGTGGTCGGCCACCCTATGGTTTTCAAATTTATTTTATTTTATTTTATAATTTAAGTTTTTTTTTTAAATTTTTTTAATTTTAAAAAAATATATAATGTGGGGTTTTTTTAGTAATTTTAATTGTATCCCGATTAATGTATATGAGTTGTTACCAAACTAAATATTAAGAATAACCATTCAATTCCACCACCTTCTATTCCTAGGAATAACTATTTATTCTCTTAATGAAATAGTCATTCTGCAAACCAAACGAGGCATAAAGAAGTTAGGATAAGTAATATATAAGTAATTAAGTAACATTCATAATTTTCATATCATATTACAAATAATTTTATATCATATGATATTAATCATAATTCATAATTATATATAATTAAAAATTAAGCTATAACGATAAATTATTATAGCCACATAATGACATAGTCACATAAATCGTAACATTAACTTATAACAATATAACTACATAACTACATAATCATAACTCACATCAAGTAACTAATATAAATTATAATGATTAAGTATTTAGTTATTTAGATAATTTTGATACATACTTGATATTTATAGCTTACTTATAAAATAATGATTAATTATTATTATTATTATTGTTATTGTTTAAATATAATTAATAATTTGTAGGCTTTTACTTGATACAACATATAATTATATCTATAAGTATCTATATAATATATAATTTAATGGTAAAATTTAATCACAAGATTTTTTTTAAATTAATAATTAAGGACGGTCAGATTTAATAATTAAGAGTAAGGACTGTTAGATTTATAGTTTAAATATAATAATAATAATTAATAATGTGTATGCTTAAATGAGTCAAATTTAAGTTTTTATTTTTATTTTTTTTTTTTGAAATTTGAATCATTATGTTAAGGACCGTCAGATTTAAATATGTGAATAAATGTGAGTAATTGGATGGCTATTGGCTAAGGTGCAATTTAGCTGTACAGTACGATTAACACCGAAAATTATTCAGTGTTTCGCACGCACGGTATACATCAGAATTGACGCCCAGGATTGGTGTATCATGTGGCTGGATCTGATCATACATACCCATTACCAAGACCTACGTCTAAATGAAGCACAAGATTTTTTTTTTTGCTATTAATAAAATCGCATGTCGCGTGATTGCGTGAACTTGAAGCATGGCGTGAAGGTGAAACGCCAGGAAGGTGAACAACTTTGAGTCTCCGTACTCCAGTTTTCAATGACAGTGACTTGCATCAGGCCTGCTGCCTGCACATTACCAAGGAAAATCCAAAATTTTGATTTATTATCGACCATAGGATCATGGTCAAGCTGGCAGGCTACATAGTTGCTCCTCCCAATGCCTGCCAGTCTCAGTAAAATAATCACAGTTTCAAATGTTTGATTTTTTTTTTTTAATTAAAAATGTCTGAAAATATGCAAACAAATGAACAATTATACTCCTACAAAATTGTGCGTTTTATGCACTTAAACGGTGCGTTTCCTTAAGTCTCTAGACTCCTCTAAATCAAGCCAGCTGTCTTCAATCCACTTCACGCACGTTTCTTTCTTCTTCTGATCTTTCCTTCTCCTTCTTTCTATTATATTCTGCTTCTTTACTTTTTCTTCCTCTGACACCTTCTGAGTTGGGAAGGTCCTCTTCTTCTAAATCAAGCCAGCTGGGTTATGAAGTCCATTCCCGTAGCAGCCCAACTATACGAATTTTTTGAAGAAATGCATGCCAATATGCGTATAGATTAATGGTGGTGAAGTCAAGATCAGGGAAGGAGGACCAAAGAGATCTTCATCGCTTGGACAAGAGATCAACAGGTTTGTGCGATGGATTTGATGGGTAGAAGGAAGAGAGTATGGTGGAGGACAGTGAGTATGGTGCGATGCTATTTTCTGCTTCAGTTTCAGCAATGAGGAAAAGCTTCTTGCGCTTTGCAGATCTTGTTTCCATAGAAAAATAGTTGCGTGCTCTGTCTCTCTTTGTTCTTCATGTATCCCTCTTTTTACTCACAATGGCACATGGTCTATAACTGATATTTCCTCACGAGCCGGGCGAGTCGAGTGCCCGATAAGACACTCGACTCGTCAAAAAAGTGAGCTCGAGCTCGAGCCTGGACATGATTTTACACTTGTCGAGTCGAGCCAAGCTCCATTATCAAAACCCGTCACGAGCTCGAGCCGAGCTCGAGCTCGTGAAAATTCTGAACGAGCCGAGCTTGGGCAACCACTACTCGCCCGAGCTCGGCTCGTATACATGCCTACCACCACATGATGCCACATTAATGTTTTGTCACAGGCTAGTGACACCACACGAAGTGCATATTTTGTGTGGCCACGAATTTGCTAGATTTGACAGGCGGTTGGTAGGATTAGATGCCATTGCTTTTAGCCACGTGGCTACAGTATTCGGTATTGTAGCCACATAGCGATTTAGCCATATAGATAATATACCATATGGCTAAATGAGTTGTGTAGGTAATTTGCCACATGAATTTTTACCAAGTTGCTAATTAACCACGTGGCTAAAAATTTTCCCTAATTGATTTTTTTTTTCCAAATTTTTTTAGGTTTAAAATTTTAGCCATGTAGCTAATTTTTTTTTTTTTTTTTATATTTATATTTAAAATTTTAGCCATGTGGCTTATATGCACGTGGCCAATTGGCCACGTGGCACATAAGCCACATGGCTAATTTATTAAAATTATTTTAATTTATTTTAAGATTTAGAATTTTAGCAACTTATTTATTGGCCACGTGGCTAATCTATCATTAATTGTTAAAACTTCCCTTCAACCCATTTCTAATTTCCCTCCTCTTTATCTCTCTCCTTCTTACTTTTTTTTTTTCTTTTTTTTTTTTTTTTCTTTTTTTTTTTTTTTTTTTTTCAATTTTTCCCCTTTTTTTTATCAGTTCCCTCGCCCCCTTTTTTAACTATTCTTTTTTCATTTTGTTATATTTTCTTCCTTCTTTCCCTTTTTCCCATGCTCGCCGTTCCTTCTTCTCCTTTTTTTCTTCATTTTCTTCACACAGAGAGGGAGATGGAAGAAGGAGACTGAGAGAGCTGGAGAGAGAGATTCTGAGATTGATTTGTGGTCGAAGACGGAGCTAGAGTCCGGAGGGTCACGGCCCGAAAGGTAAAGCTTGTGGTCCACTGGCTCTCAGAGATGGAGGAGATTCGGCCGACTCACGCTCGCCGGCCGGTTTTTGGTTTTTTGGTGTTCGGTTTTTCTTTTCCTTTTTTCCCTGTTTCCCACGCTCGCCGTTCCTTCTTCTCTCTTTTATTTATTTATTTATTTTTTTTTTTATTTTTTTCTTTTTCTTTTTCTTCACACAGAGGGAGATGGAAGAGGGAGACCGATCGGAGAGCTGGAGCGATTCTGAGATAGATCCGTGGTCGACGACGGAGCTGGAGTCCAGAAGATCACGGCCGGCGAGGTAGAGATCGAGATCAACTGACTCTCAAAGATGGAGGAGATCCGGCCGACTCAAGCTTGCCGGCCGGATTTTGAATCTGATTTTGGGTTTTTGTTGTTTTGGTTTGATGATTTCCGGCGAGTGGTTGAGTGAGCGACTGAGTTTTTGTTGTTTAGGTTTAATGTCTGGCGAATTGGTTTGTTTGTTGTTGTTTTTTGTTTTTTGTTTTTTGTTTTTTGTTTTTTTTTTTTTTTTTTTTCTGGTTTGATTTTCAGCAACTGGATTGTTGTTGTTTTGGTTTATTGAATTTTTTTCCATTTTGGGTTTTTGTATTTTTGGTTTGATGGGTTCGAATCTGGTGACTGGGTGATTGTCGATCCCGGCCTGGATGTATGCCGGATTGGGAGAAGAAAAAAGAAAAACAGAACATAAATTTCTGTTTTGTTAAAAAAAAAAAAAAAAAAAAAAAAAGAACCAAAATTTTAGTCACGTGGCTTTAATTACACGTGGCTATAATTACTTATTTTTTAAAAAAATAAAATTGCATTAAACCACTTGGGGTGGCACGTGGCTAAATAGCCACATATATAAAATGACAAGTGGCTAAAATTGCATTTAGTAACAACCGGATTCACTGCGTATAACCCACGTAGCTAAATGCACGTGGCTAACAGTTAGCCATGTTTATGACCCCCATACACGTGGCTAACTGCATTCCAATGAGCGGTGGTGCTCACACCACTGCATGGCCCTCCACGTATGGTGGTGTAATGGTGATGTGGGTGGATTACTGCTGAGTGTGGCTAAGGAAAAACTTCATTAGTTTTTCAAAAGATACGGAATCAATGTTTCTTGAAAACGATAATATTCACAAGAACAACAACAATAAATCCGATACCAATTAATGTTAGAAAATTGAAATGCACAACGAAATAACACAGTATCTCACTTGCACTGTAATCAAGTATTGTTCCACTTATTTTTCAGTACGTGTCTTCTTCTTCTTCCTAGTGGTGAAGTACACTACCAGAATTGCTTGAGTAATACCTACAAACCCACAATCTAAGAGCACTTGAAAACTCAATTTAGTCTATCAATTTTCTAATGCCTCTCAACTCATCCAATGGGCGGCTATACACAGCCTCACTCCCATTTGACGAGGAGGCAGGAAAATAGCTATGGAGTAATGCCTCTACAGGGTTGTTACTAGCCGTTTGGAAATTGGCCAAATAATGACCAGGCGTTACACCTGGCCATTGAAGTGAGCCAAGCTTAACGCCTAGCTTCTTGTAATCGAGGGAATGCCCATGTGGGCGTCTTTAGTTAATGGATGTAAATAGAAGAGAATATAGCCAAATTTAGGGCCATACAAAGTTAAATGCCAGACCAAAGTTGTTTGTTTTATGGCCTTTGCCTGCCATTTTGGGCCAATTGCACCGCATACTGCTTGAAATAATTTGTGTAGCCTGAAGTTGTGTCAAAATGATCTTTGCTTGCATAAGCAAGAAAGCATATATATATATTTCGTTGTAATCTAAAAAGGGTGCTTAATTACCCTAATTACCCAAATTCCCACAAATTAATGTTATATATATACACACTTGCACACTCGAGTTCCATAACGTTGAGCTCACAATTAATGTTGCAAATTTACTGCCCCTATGACTGTTCTATGTTATTGATGTAAACTGGATGACTTTGAGGGCATGTTTAACGATTTAAAGCACGTTTGATACACAAAATGATCATTCTTTTAATTACACGGAATGGTATATTATGCACGTTTGGTCACAATACAAAGAGGGGTGAACCTGTGGATCGTTTGGTCATAAGGGGGTCTATTATAAGTGGGTTCAATTTAGATAGGCGGAAGCAAACGATACAACGAAATTTCTTAATGTAGGGTGGGGTAGAGTTTGCGATTTTAAAATTTGCAATTTAAAAATGTGATTTTTAAAAACGCAATTAAGCATTTGGCAAAATCACTGTTTGACATTTAAAATCGCAATTCAACCTTAAAAATTATGTATTTTAAAAACTCATATCCTTATCTGCGATTTGAAAACGTATAATTTTTTTTGTCTACAAAATTTCAATGCCAAACATACTCTTAGTTTCTTACATCGTATAACATTATTTGGGATTATTAACCAATACAACAAAACATATCAATAGTTCATTTGGTTAATCATTTTGGATGATTAACCAATACAGCAAAATATTCCAGGTCTCTAAATGGCTGAGAAGTGAACAAGGTTTTCACATTCCAATAATTAATTTATATACTTGGGCTGGAAATCCAATGAGGCTGAAACAGTGTAGCACCCATGGGCCTTAAAAGTCTCAACAAATATTAGGCTTAGAACAACCCTGCCAAATGTACCTCTCAACAAATGCTCTTATGGTATCACTGTATCTCGAGTTTCAACCATTTTAATTAAATATTTCATATGAAGGTTTTGGCTTTGAGCCTACACTTAAAAAGAGAGTATTTAAGTATTGATTAAATTTACTATATCCTATTGACTTAGGGTGCGTTTAGGATTACATAAAAAAATACGAGTTTAAACCAAATCACAAAAAATGAATCGTATATGAATTGCGTTTTTAAAAAATTACAATTTAAAAACGCAGAAAATTTGCTTTGTCAAATTGCAAGCAATATGGTATTTTTTTGAGAACGCGAAATTTTAAAGATTAAGTTACAATATTAGAAGCCAAACTACGATTTTACCGACGTTTAAATGCATTTTTAAAAATTAATTTTTCAAATCGCATATTCGAAACTCAACATTTTTAAATCACAGCATTAATAAATAAGAAACCCAAGGACATTTAGGCTTTCATCTTTGCAAAGTGACCCAGGCTCCATTAAGTGCGCACGCGTGAGGTATTTTACCACATCTGAAAATCCCTAAACAAGTCTCATTGGGCGGTTAGTTTAGATTTTTCAAGGACCGTAATGGATAGCCTTGTAGTCAGAGAAAACAACTGTATGGTGGCTTCTCTAAAAGCTAATCCTTCAGTTAGGGAGCTAGACCTTTCGAGGTACTTTCATATAGTTTACTTTTAAAAACTTTAAAAACACTTTTTAAAATTACAAACTCAAAAAATAAATATCTTTTTGCTTAGAAAAATATCAAACGAATGCCGGGCTGGTATGCAACATTCACTTGGAAAATCTTATTGGGAAGAGTGATTCGTGTCCACTATGTTTCTTTTGCCAGTGGATGTCAAATTATGCAAAAAGCAAAACAATGTGCTTTCCTTAGAAAAAGAAATCTCATAGAAAGTAGAGACATCCATATATATTATCAAAATAAAAGAATAAAACGAGAAAAACGTGATTCCTTAAATAAAAAATTGTAAATTGTAGCCATGACTTAAAAGTTAAAAGTGGTCCTTAATTACTTGATTGTAAACTTGATTTCCAAAGTAAACAAATTAACCAAAAAAGAGCTTAGTGCCGACATGTCTTAATCTCAATGTTCTTTTTATATTTACTTTGGAAAAAGAAAAAGTTCACGAGTGTTCTGTGGAGAAGGTAATGACTAATGACCACTTATAAAACATTAGTAAATCACGGGTGTGTGCCAACCCACCATGAAAAAAGTAGAAATGAGGAAATGGAATGGTATTCATTCACAGTTGAGTTTGGTCTGGGAGTGGGAACCTAAGGCAGCATGTAACGAAAGAATGAGAGCCAAATCTTATTCTATCGGTTTAAGTTTTTGAAGAAAAAAAAATAACGATTTAATATGGTGTTAGAGTTAAAGGTATTGAGTTTGAACTTTATTTCTGTCAATTTACATTTAGTTTAAATTAAATATTTCACGTGTTGGGCCTCATTAATTAAGAGAGAGTTTGAACCTACAAGTGAGGAAGAGTATTATTCGAATATAAATTAAATGATTAAATTAACTATTTCCTATCAGTTTAAAATTTTAAGAGAAAGTGATTATTTAACAAAACACAATGTTATATAGAATAATATGACAAGAAATTGTTTTATTATAGAAGATTAAATTACGAACAGTTAATACTTACAAAACCCTTAAAATAGACACTCATGTACCCAACAAACAATATGTTTGTCTTTTACCACAATAGCTCCAAAACTAGGGGTGAGCAAAATATCCGACTACCGCTTACCAATCGCCATCAAACTGTCATCGACCGCGTATCGACTCTACCGACTTATTTCGGTTTGGTAGTCAATATTGATTTTTATTCCGAAAGTCGGTTCGGTTCGGTAGTCGCTATAAGTATTTTTTTTCGGTTAACCAAACCAACAACATAGAGCAAGGAATAACCGAATTTTTACCGATTCTAAGAAATAGACATAGGGATCTTCAAAGTTTAATCGATTTTTAATAGAACTGTCTTTTAACCGATTTAACCAAAAATATCGAAATAAAGTCAGTGAATTAACCGACTTTGTTGGTTATTCGAACTGAAATTGACGTTAACTGAACTAACTGCACCAATTTTCCCATCATCCCATGCCACTTCACGCATCCAACGGCTCACATTCTACATGATTGCAATCGAACGATCATAAACTCACACTGAAATCACAATAGTTAATTAACAAATAGATTATACAATTAAATGATTAATAAAATACAGTTATACCATTAACATATAATTATACTCAATATTAGTTAACTAATATTAATATATGCTTAGGGAAAAAAAAAAAAAAAAAACTACCGTTAAGAAAATCTAGATACTTAAAAGGTTAGTTAACTACCATTAATATATTATGCCTTAAAAAACTAACATTAATATTATTAATTTAATATGTTAGTATATACGTTGTAACTTGTATCTAAGTATCTATATGCTTAATCGTTTTTTTTTTTTTAATTTTAATTTGTATACTTATGTGACATTATGTCATGTCATTATGTGACTATAATTGATACTTATAGCTTCATTTTTAATTATATATATTTATAAGTTATTAATCATATCATATGATATGAGATAATCTATAATGAATATGATAATAATGAATCATATTTATCCTAAGTATATAATGATAATATTTAAATCATATATGATAATGTGACCCAAATTCTAATGATAACACTTAAATTATGATTATAAGAAATACATTGTTGATTTCAATGTTATAAAATTTGATGTTACACACTAAGATAGTAACTTGACCTCTCTACATAATGTTATGCACTAACATAGTAACATATTACATATTACATATTAACTAATTTTCTAACTACCTATACTTATGTAACTAATTGTGTTAATTAAGTTGCTTATTAACTTAGTAATACTAAGTTAGTATGTATAAATTAAATGGTCAATATACATAGATACATATTTTTATTAATATACACATATGAATATTAATTTAACATGTATGATGACATATTAATGATAATATGTTAGTTAACTAACACATTAATGTTAGTTATAATACTATGTTAATATTAATGTTAGTTATGCTACTAACATAGTAACATATAATATTAGTTATGCTAACATATATTAAGTTTGTATGCTATATGTTAAAGTATATTAATATTAGTTATGATAATATTATTTATTATGTTAAAATATTGATTAAATGATAAATTTACTATTTTTTATAAACATTAGCTTCTGAGATAGATGATGATTTAACACAATATCATTCCATATCATTTTCTAATATAATGATCATCATTATCATCAATAATCTAAAGAGTGCTTCAACCACTTATCCAACAATGACTTGTTCTTCTTCCATTTTTTTTTTTTTATTTATTTTTTTTTATTTTTAATTAAGAAAGGTGGGAAGGGGCGACCAGTGTAATTATCTCCCTTGGTTATGACCATCGAGGTTCTCATCCGCTGTAGAATGTTCAGTTTGAGTTATAGTTACTGTTTTGGAAGACGAGTCCGCCAATACAACCTCACCAAAATGCAAGTTCTTAAAGCCCATTCTCAATAACATTTGGTTCATGAACTACTACCGCAACCACTTATCCAACGATGATTCAATGCATATAAAATGTTAGAAAGGATCGACCATGGTTATACTTACTACAATTTACGACAATGATTTTGTCTAAAACTATCATGATTCACGGTTTTTGACAAACCATTGACTAGAATGGTAATAGGTGGACTATGGTCCATTCTAACATAAACCGTGAAAAACACAAATCATGTTCCAAGACAATATGATCCTTCCAATTCAAAAATCAAATATGGACCAAAAATCAAACTTCATGTATACTTCCACAACATCATCATTTTGAAAGGAATTACCAACGTGGTTTGCAGCCATAGCATATAATTAAGAACCGTTAAAGCATTGCAAGATCATTTTCCACGGTTTTCCATAATAATAACATATTTAATTTGCTCACCACACAAATTAATACTAAATATCTTGAAAATTATAAAGACAATCAACACAAGAATTTGATAACGAAGTGAAATTTTTCGAAGAACTTTTAAAAAGTAAAACCACTCCAATGTAATTAAACTCAATAAATCGTTTTATTATAGAAAATTAAATTATAACGAGCAGGTCATACTTACAAAACCCTTAAAAAAGACAATGATCTACCCCACAAATAGCCTTCTTATCTTCTACCACAATAGTTCCAAAATTCCTACCAATCTTCTATGGCTTCCCTTGTTCATATCGTTTGAACAAGTTTGAGCATTCCAATGAACGATGTCCATAATTCTTCAACAATACAGGTTTAAATTCATTCTAACACTAAACCTATGTGGACACCGAATTAGCGAATCTTAAAAACTAACGAACTCTCCATTCTACAATTAGGTGACAAAATCGTCATTACAATCAAAGATATACAAGTTTTGACAACTCAAATCCCTACTAAAACATATGAAATCACGTACGTAAAAGCATCACCAGCAGCAGCGTTATCTAAAACACCTAGCCAAAAAAATGCAATCCTCTATTTTAATTAATAATTTTTCTATTTATACTGTAACAGGTTCCGTATTATCTTATTTTATTTCTTTTAAATATTATATTCATTATTTTGTTTTTTATTATATTCCCCCCCCCCTGGGCGTTCCCACGCCTCGGTATCAATCCTCACCTGCCTCTATCTTTACTCATTTCCTGCAACAATTCTTGAATCTCCTCCGCTGTCGAGGTAAACCTTCCCTATTTTGACGAAAACCCATTTCCGAAAACTGGTAATTCGAGCAAGAGCTAAGCTTGGAGGGCCTGATTTTTTTTTGTTTTTGTTTTTTTAGAGGAGAACCGGGTCCTGGGTAAGACCCAGAACACTATGAGCCTGTGTGGATGGAGTGGGAGTCGAGGTCAAATCTGTGGGGCTTCAAAAGGACCCGCTGGGAAATGTTGAAAGAATTGTAGAAACAAATTGGCTTTGATAATGGTATGTGCAAAGTAGATCGTGAAGAAGAGAATTAAAGGGCCGGGGTGGTGAGAGAGAGAGAGTAACAGGAAGGAGTGAAAGAGAGGTTTCTTCTTGGTCTCTCTCGTCAATGGCTGTATATATTTGTCCTGAATCACATTTTTCATTTGGAGAAAAAGATGAGGTGCAAATTTCTCTTGGGTGGTTGACGACGTGAAACATGCTCTGATGCTCTATATGTTTGCAAGTCTTCAGCTTGTTCGTTAATAGCTAAGAATTAAGCATGGAATGTTTCACGTTTTGTACATCAAACTTTCTCAAACTAAAACGTTTTTCTTTTTGTTATTTGCCCCACTAATGTATACTGTGATGTTGTTTGGATGGTCCTCTCTTATTCCTTGAGGAGCACTGTACCTAGACTTTTCTAGCAGGTTTTTTTCTTCTTCTTATTTTGCTAGTTTTTTTTTTAGACAAAATTATAAAACTTTTAGAATTATGAGGGGCAGTCACAGTCAGTGAGTAGAGACCTTAAATACCTCAAAATGAGTTCTTAAATTCAAATTAAAAAAAAAAACCTATTATTATTTTTATATGAGAAAAAGATTAAATGCAAGTCACACTCGGGCAGTAGCAGTAGCTGTATCAGGGCCCCACCCAATAATGACGTCTCTTGGTGGTGCAATCCACTGGACGGTAGTGAACTAGTGATATGAGTGGAGCATCTTTCATCAATTCAAGTGGGTCCGACCAAATCTATGTGGGTCCCCCCCCATCCCACGGACCGGCTCGATTGTAGACAACATAGAACTCTAAGATCTAGGCCGGTGGATGTGGATCATCCTGCCGCGAACAAAGCCAGGGAGCTGGGACCGTCCCATAGCGTACTGCGATTGCGATGGCGGTGGCGGTGGAGAAAGGGCCTTTTCGATACTTAAAACTTGTGGCAGCGATCATACCCATACGTCTGCACCTGCTTTCGCGGCCGGTGCTTTTGTTCGGTAAAGAGTCTGACTTTGCGGTCAGGGGGGTGAAGACTGAAGATTTGTGTGACACTATGGAATGAGTCTAAGTTTGGTACCGTCAAAAGGGGATCAGACCATATCAGCGCCTAGAATTTGGCAAAAATTAGGTGTCACGCCTTAGGTGGTATTATTATGATTTGTCAGGCATTTTTTTGGCATATGATTCCTACGAAAAATTAATAAATAGTTTTTTAAATTTTATATAATTTGAAGAGGTGCATGGAAGAGAAAGAAACATCAAATAGAAACTGTGAAAAAGACTTTCGTGGAAGAGATTACGACTAACTATAATTCTTTGCTCTCTTGTAATATGAATAGACAATTATTAAAAGACTCTTGTGGAGCCCACTTACTCGGGCAAGTACATCCCGTGAAAAGATTCTCTAACAATAGCCCGTTTGAAAATGTGAAAGAGCGATGAAAAATAATTTAAGCATATAAGAAGCGTTAATTATTCTACGCTTCATGAAGATTATTATTATTATTATTATTTTCTATCTTACTTTTTGGACCGGTCAATAGCCCAAAATCAAATATGTAGTGGGAAACCACCATTTATAGAGAATTGAAACAAGGGAAAGGTCTGTTCTATTCCGGTTATTGGTCAATAGTCACATATGGCATTCAAATACTCAACCTCAATAAAAGTAGAGACTCATGCAAAAAAAAAATAAAAGTAGAGACTTATTCCATGGTTTCCCACGACAAATCTACGGTCCTACTAAACCAAAGTCAATAGTAGCTAGAGACTTATTCCGTGGTTTTTTCAGGTTTCCCCAACAAATCTACGGTCCTAGTGAAACAAAGTCAAATAACAATTGCATTTTTTTTTGGTTATCTGTTCCCTTAATTCACCCAACAGAATCCATTTTTTTTTTTTATTCAAAATTCCTCTATTCTTTTTGTCAAGCCTTTATTCCTTTATTTTATTTTATTTTATTTTGTTGCTGCTGCCCGCCGTCAAACTTTTATTCAAATTCGAGCTGTTGGGTAGTTGAATATTCTACTACAAGACCAATTGGTCCATTTCCCAATTGCTCAGACAAAAAAAGAAAGAAAGAAAACGATCCCTTCCCGAATTGCCCCTAATTCAACTAAAGTTTGGTAATGGCCATTTGGTCTATACTTTGGGTTATACTTTGGGGGGGGGTGAAGCTATTTACAGAATATTCAACTTTGTGGGTTATTCTTTGCGAATTTCTTTACAGAATTCAGTTTGGGTTATACTTTTGGGGGGGGGGGGGGGGGGGGGGGGGGGGGGGGGGGGTGTGAAGCTATTTACAAAGTCTCTTTAGCTTAGTCCAAGTTTTCATTCAATTGATCGCATCCTGAATTGGTTGCTTTCTTTCTATTGATATAGAGTATTCCTTTCCAGTCTCTTTGTTGCCAAGGTTAATTTGTTTACCAGTAAAATGTAAACTTAGGGGAATATTAGAATTGGCTGTGATAGACGAGTATCCTTCAAACATGAACAAAGGTGCAAAGTACGAGTATAGACGAGGGCCATTCGGGGCAAAGGTTTGTGGCATGAGAAAATACAAAGATTCTTATAGTATGGACAAAAGTGTAAGGTGCAAGCATGGACGAGGGTCCTTGTAGTAAGGGAAAAATATTAATACTACAGGCACCAGGGGCGGAGGTACTCATGGGCTTGGGGGGCTAGGGTTTCCCCAAAAAAAAATTAAAAATTAAAAATTTATCCTTAATTTTTAATTTTTAATTTTAATTTAATTTTTTTTAATTTTTTTTTAGTTTTGGCCCCCCAAATTTTTTTGTTCAATTTGACCCCCCAAATTGTAAAAGCTGGTTCCGTCGCATAAATGAGAGTCCCTAAAGTAGGTACAAAGATGCGTAGTGTTGACAAAACCACATAACTCACAAGTGATCTTGGAGAGAGCCAATAAAATTGATAAAAAGCTTCCATATGAAGAGGAGTGTAGCAATTTGGTGGACTCCTACGTGAGGGGGAGATTGTTGAGAATATATGTGAGTGTAAAAAGTTTGAGTCCCACATTGAAAAGATGTCATAAGTGTTAATGATTAACATAGTATATATGGGCCTAAACCCATAAGCGTAAGCTTTTAGGTTAAGTAGTATCTAAACATACTATATTATGAGCTCATTAAAAGAATCCTCAATGTATCAATGTCACTAACAAGTGATATTATAGCCAATATTTGTATGTGGTATGGTGGAGTGGCGCAAGTACAAACAAAAGTCTCTAGAGTAGGAACAAAGGTGCAAAGCACAAGTATAAATGAGGGCCCTATGAGTAACGGGCAAAGGTTCATGGCACGGGTATAAACGAGATTTTATAGAGTATGAACAAAGGTGCGTGACGCTGAAAAAACCCACGTAACCCACAAGTGATCTTGAAGATAGCCCATAAGATTGTTAAAAAACTACCGTTTGAGGGGAAGGATAGTAATGTGGTGATGGATCCACACGTGAGTGAGAGATTGTTGAAAATACACGTGTGAGTATAGAAAGTTTCGAGTCCTAAATTTAAAAGATGTTATAAATGTGAGTGATTAATATAACATATTTGGACTCAAATCTATATGCTTAAAATTTTGAGTTAGAGTGGTATGTCTAACCTATTATATTATCATATTATGAACCTCAATTTAGTTAAAAAAAAAAAAAGAAGGAAGAAGTGGAAAGCACGTTTATTTTGTTGTTCCAAGCAAAAGGAGGAAAGTACTTGTTGAATAGCTTTTGGGTGCCAAACTGGCGGCACTTGAGGTATGACGTCGGCTTTGCAAACATTTTCTGTTTTGGGGTTTTGGGTTGCCAAAGAATTCCAGCACGCTTTAAACTTGCATAATATTTTTACCTCCCCACTGGCCACTACAATATGCAGTCACCACTCACCAGCGATGCATGTCCTCCACTTCACAATAATGCCAATTACGTCCCTATCAATCTTCCCCTTTATTTTTACCTGCTTTGAATTGCAAGCAAACGGATCCTCTCCATTTCAAGAGGGGCTGTCCTTGAAAAAAGTAGGGATAAAATTGTCTAAAAATTTAAAATGACAATTTTCCTTTCAATTGGCGTAAGTCGTAACATCGAGCTTTCACAATAAATGGCAGAGGAGTCGGTTCTTATATTTGAGAGGTACGTTTGTATATTAATTTAATTTTTAATTTTAATATATTTTTTACTCATGCTTTGGCCCCTTCTATATTGAGCTTTATTTGTTTCGGTATAAAATGTTTTTTTGTTGGATAATATTTTCTGCAAAATCATTTTTCAAGAAAATGATTTCAGCTGAAATTTTTTTTTTTTTTTTGTTGTTTGGCTCGTACGAAAAATCGATAACGATGAGCAACTGTTGGCTACCTCTGACAACCTCTTGTGGCGGTGGTAGTGGAGTCGGTGGTAGTCAGAGACTTCAAGTGAATTTCGGTGGTGGATTCTGGTGACCTTCGACGGTGGCGTGTAATGAATTGCGAGAGAGAGTATATGTGAGAAATAAAAGTTTAAATTCAAAAAATGGTTTATGAATTTTGAAAAATGACAACAATTTTACGAAAAATTAAAGAAGATTTTCTTGGTCATCCCAAAATGTTTTTTCAGTTTGACCATGGTTTTCATTCGTACCAAACATTAAAAAGTAAGAGAAATATTTTTCAATAAACATTCGTAAGCCTTAATATATTTCTCATTTATGCTTTAACCTATTTTCAATAAACGTATATTTATGGCTCCGGCCCCGCCCATATTACTATCCTTGGATGTTTCTTCTACGACACTAGTTTTGAGGGAAATGTTAGAGTCTGACACTAGGTTGTTAGTTGTGTTTAATAAAAGTTTTTTACGTGAGTTTTGTTTTTGAATAGTAATAAGAAGTGAGTGATGTGATATAAAGTAGAAAGAATTTGTATGGAAAAGTGAAAAAAAAAAAAAAAAAAAAAAGTTTTGTTTTATAATGATTTTTTTTCTTCAATAGTAATAAGAAGTGATTGATGTGACATAAAAAAAATATGAAAAAAAGAATGTTTTAAAAATGAAGTTCTTTATTTTTTTTTTTTTTTAATTTTTACGAAGTGAAAATAAAGAAAGGAAATGAGAGGTTCTCTTACAAAACAGAGCCATTATGGTTCGTTTGAGTGTTGAATTTTTTAAATCGGAATTGAATTCTTGAATTTCGAGGTTTAACTTTTTAAAAAAAGTTAAATAAAATATAATTTATTTTTTTTAAAAATAGAATCAAAATCATATTCTGTTTCCAAAATTATGTTGCCAAACAAATCATAATATCAATATGAGATTGGACATATTCATATCTATCAGAGTACCCCCCACCTTTGATCAATAAATTAAGACCTAACTTAATAGTTCATAATATTAATTCTTCAATGCACTAATTTAAAATTTTAGAATAAGCAATGATTTAACAATTGCTCTTATGTAAATGGAAGTGACAACTTTGTGAAATGTTGTAACATGAATTGCCATGGGTGGCCATCACCTGGATGAAGCTGCATTTATTTAAAGATAAAGCAAGACAGAGACCTATACCAAATTCCAAACATAAAAAGATATTTTTGCATTTATAAGAGCAAGAAAGCTGACTCAAGTAGGGTTTTGCTAACCTACTTTCACAGCTTCATTGCAAATTCTATCCGTTCATTCAACACCACCAAAGGAAATTTAGTTTTTCATCGTCTGTCACAAAATTGGGTTCCACCGCTGCCTAAAACATTTTTTTTTTTAAAGAATTATTCTATTCGAAAATTGTTTTACCTGGCGTGACTATAGTAATATCTGTTTGTTAAGAGTTGCACATTAGGAGCATAGACGGTGAAAACTTTAGGCACTCCTTCAAGTTTGACTAAGCCATAACTATAGGGCATCGTCAATGGGATCTAAAGCGGCTAATACTAACAAAATTGGAGATTCCTACTTTGAAAGCCGAACTATCACTCTAATACATGTCCGACCAACTACGTACTTTTAAAGTTTCTTTAAGGCCACTGAACCACTAGTACTGATGATTACTACCCAAAACACCTTAGTTGTGTATTGAAGTATTTACTCATTCCAAAACACATTGATATCGTATTATAAAGATTGACCCAATAGTTGCAATCTTAATCAATTGTATATAAGTTGTTAGACACAAAAGCTTATATACAAACCTCGGTAAAATTCATCTATAAAAATCAACTTGTAGAGATTGCCCAAAGACTTATATCATGATTAACATTATATTTAAACTATATGAGACACTTAGATTCGTAACATTCGTAATAAAATCATTAAGAATTTGTGAGACTCAACCATGCCACCGATTTCTTCAAGAATGGAGACTTTTGTTGAATCCATAGTTTTGATGAGAAAATTGTATTTCTTAGAAGGGCCAATAATTACATAATATCCTAAAAATTTGAAGGACTCTTGAATCTTGATCCATAGAATATGGGTTTGTGAAATGTGATGAAGAATTAATAGAAGTATTGTACTTTGTAGTTTTCTAAAAGAGATGAATCACTTTAATTCTAATCATGAATCTTGGTATCAAAATTACTCATTTTTTAGTTAATGACCTGATTTCTCATGATATCTTGCCATCCAAGATAAATGTATTAGGTTGGTACGAGGTTTTCGAAAAACTGTGACATTTAAATAGATAATGTGGGACAACCATATAAATAAAACTTACTTTTTTTTATTTGTTAAATAATTAAATAATCAAATATTTATTTCGACAAGTGAATCTGTATAACTCTCTCTCGTATATTAATATTACTCACTCAATTCGAACCGCTGCGAATCTCGATCCGAAATCGATATAGTAATATGGGACTTTCACAAGCAGAGAGATAAGGTTGCCATTTCAGTAGAACTAAAGGAGAAAAATGTCCTGTCTCAAAATATATACCACCTTCGATCCGGTTTCCCCAGCCCACGCCGCGTTGTTTACTTGGACCTCTGAAGCCCGTTTTGACTCGGCAGCCCATTTTGGTTGAACTTCAACTTCGTATAAACATCAACATAAAAAAAGAAAGCGAAAAAGAGGCAGAGTAAAACACCCAGTGATTTCACGAGTAGAAATTTTGGAAAACGTGTGGACGGTGATCTCCGCCCATGACGCCCATTTTTTTCCTCCCCCTGTTTCCTCACACGTATATATAAAAGCAAGTAGCCCTTTCTCCTCAAAGCCAAAAGCATACCAACTACCTCTATTGCTTACCCCCCTCCTCCCTGGAGCACAAAGCCAGCCGCAAGAAACAGAGTTTTCAGAGAAAGAAATCAAGATGGCAATGGCTAAAGAAATCATGGGTGTTTCTCTGATTGACAGGTCTTCATTTCTGACGAAGCAGAACAAGTTCGTTGTTAACCCATTCGCGCTGCCTTTGGAGAAAAGGAGGGCGGTGCCTTTGAGGAAGGTCGTGAGGGGTCCTGTGGCGGCTATCAGTGAGGATTTGGTCAAGAAAGCTCTGCCTCCGCCTGTGCCTTCAGATAAAACAGAGAAGCTTAAGGTGAGAGCCGTGGTGACGGTGAGGAATAAGAGCAAGGAGGACTTCAAGGATTCGATTGTGAAGCATTTGGATGCTTTCACTGACAAGATAGGGAGGAATGTTGTTCTCCAGCTTGTCAGCACTGAAATTGATCCAAGTAAGCCTATTTTTTTCTCTTTCTTTCTGTGTCAGAATCAGACAAAATATTTATTTATTCTTCTCGGTTCTCAGCCCTTTCGTCTCTGGTTTTGGTACAAAAAAATCTTTTTCTCATGTGGGATTTCCTCTTTTGGGTCCTCAAATTTGTCATCAATATTCATTGAATTAATGGTTTGTGTTGGCTGTGTTGCAGAAACAAAGGCTCCAAAGAGAAGCAATGAAGCTGGGCTAAGGGACTGGTCAAAGAAATCAAATGTGAAAGCAGAGAGGGTTAATTACACTGCTGAATTTATGGTCAACTCTAGTTTTGGTGTCCCCGGAGCGATCACAGTGTCGAACAACCACCAAAGGGAATTCTTCTTGGAGACTATCACCATTGAAGGGTTTGCTTGTGGTCCAGTCCACTTCTTCTGCAACTCGTGGGTGCAATCTAGGAAAGATCATCCTGGAAAGAGGATACTCTTCTCCAATAAGGTAGATTTCCTTTTTCTAGACTTTTCTTTCGCTGATTCTTTCCACTTTGCAAAAGCACGAAGAAAAAAAAAAAAAAAAAAATCTTTTGTCTGAAAATGGCAGCCAGATGTTTGAATTCTGTATTTTTTGCTTTCGAGGAAGTTGAATAATTCATGGCATGCTGTTATATATTTAATTTCAATCTCATTTTTTTCCATGGTAGCGTTGGTGTGGACCCTTACTGGTTTTGAAGATCTACGCCAACCAAAAATGAATAATTATAAAAAAAATAAAATAAAAAAGAAGATCTTAACTGAGATTATTTTTGGTTGACCCAACCCAAATCTTTCTATTTTCTCTTGGACCGAGGGACCATATCCAAATGAATTCAGTCTGTTTGTATTGTTGATGGGCTACGGGCCCAAAAATTGAGCCTACTAACGACCACGGAGCATTATTATTACTTGTTTTCTTTGTGTACCACAATTTGAGCTTATATATATTTGCGATTTAAAAATGTACCCTTTTGCCTATAATTTGAAAATGCAGATTTTTTTTTTTTAATTTTTTAATTGCAATTTTTGAAAAACATATTATCAAATAATATATTTTCTGTAATTTGATTTAAAATCTTACTTTTAACATGCAAAATCGAAATGTCAAACGCACTCTAACTCTTATTTTGATACATATTTCGTTTGAGCAGCCATATCTACCAAGCGAAACGCCTGCAGGGCTCCGATCGTTAAGAGAAAAAGAGCTTAGAGAAATAAGGGGCGATGGCAAAGGAGCCAGAAAATTATGTGACAGGATATACGACTTTGATGTGTACAATGATTTGGGAAATCCAGATAGGGGAATTGATTTTGCTCGCCCAACTCTTGGAGGTGAAAAAATTCCATATCCTAGACGGTGTCGTACTGGCCGGCCTCCTACTGACACTGGTTAGTTTCCTATCTCCCTATATATATATTATTATTTTTAGGCATAGTTTGGATATGTGCATAATTCTATATATGTTTATATAAATAAAAAAAGGCAAATCATTAACTAATTTTATGTTTCATATGCTTCAGATATGCAGGCAGAAAGCAGGGTTGAGAAGCCATTGCCAATGTACGTGCCTAGAGATGAACAATTTGAGGAGTCAAAGCAGGACTCATTTTCTGCTGGGAGGCTTAAAGCAGTGCTTCACAACTTGATACCATCATTGAAAGCCAGCATCTCGGCTGATAACCACGAGTTCAAAGGATTTTCAGAAATCGACAACCTCTACAGTGAAGGTGTCCTCCTTAAACTAGGGTTACAAGATGAACTCCTAAAGAAGCTTCCATTGCCTAAGGTTGTCAGCAATATGCAACAGTCCAATAGGGGACTTATCAAATATGATACCCCCAAGATACTTTCCAGTGAGTATCAATTACCTTTTCATTTTCTTTGTTTGTTATGAATTTGAACTTGTTTGGGTGAGAAGGGTTATTTTGTAGACTGTTATACGATACAACTGACACTGAAAAAGAAAAATTAGGGGCTGATTATTACTGCCACGAGGCCCACGACTGGGAAGTCATAGCAGTCACTAAATAACACTTCTCTTTTGGGTTGTCTGGAAGCTAGACTATGGAATAATGCATACCATTATAGACATTCAGCATCTGAAATTTAATTCTCACTGTGCAGAGGACAAGTTTGCGTGGTTGCGAGACGATGAATTTGGGCGGCAAGCAATTGCAGGGATCAATCCAGTGAGTATTGAGAGGCTTAAGGTGTTCCCTCCTGTGAGCAAGCTTGATCCTGAAATCTATGGTCCCCAGGAGTCTGCACTGAAAGAAGAACATATTTTGGGCTATATAAATGGCATGACAGTTCAGCAGGCACTGGAGGAAAATAAGCTGTTTATAGTGGATCACCATGATGCTTACCTTCCATTTCTGGACAGGATAAATGCTCTTGATGGCCGGAAGGCTTATGCAACTCGTAGCATATTTTTCTTGACCCCTCTTGGGACTCTTAAGCCCATTGCTATAGAACTTAGCCTTCCTCTTTCTGGACCAACTTCTCGATCAAAGCGCGTAGTTACACCTGCAGTGGATGCAACTACCAATTGGATGTGGCAGCTTGCCAAGGCTCATTCCTGCTCCAATGATGCCGGGGTGCACCAACTCGTTAACCACTGGTAAGCATGAGTTTTTCACACATATAAATAAGAGTAATGTTATTTAGTAGATTGCTATACAACTGCCATATAACTGAGATTAATGGTGTGCTTATTATCTATAGGTTGCGTACCCACGCTGCCCTCGAACCCTTCATATTGGCTGCACACAGGCATATGAGTGCGATGCACCCCATATTCAAGCTTTTAGACCCTCACATGCGATATACATTGGAGATCAATGCCTTGGCCCGCCAAAATCTAATCAATGCTGATGGTGTCATCGAGTCTTGCTTCACTCCTGGTCGCTATGCCATGGAGATAAGTGCCGCAGCATATAAAAGCTTTTGGCGCTTTGACATGGAAAACCTTCCAGCCGATCTTATTCGCAGGTATATTTGAGTGACTGGAACACTATATAGCTCTATGTTTTGCTTCGCTTTGGTGTATGATTCTAATGGGAGATCTTCCATTTCTTTGTATAGGGGTATGGCAGTGCCTGACCCAACGCAGCCACATGGTCTAAAGCTCCTAATCGAAGACTACCCATATGCCACAGATGGGCTCCTAATCTGGTCTGCACTTGAGAACTGGGTGCGCACCTATGTGAACCGCTACTACCCAAATTCGAGCTTAATTTGCAACGACAGAGAGCTACAAGCTTGGTACTCCGAGTCCGTCAATGTTGGCCATGGCGATCTTTGCCACGAAAGCTGGTGGCCGACATTGGCTAACGCTGATGATCTGGTCTCAATCCTCACCACCCTCATCTGGCTAGCATCAGCACAGCATGCTGCTCTTAATTTTGGGCAGTACCCGTATGGCGGATACGTGCCAAACCGTCCACCCTTAATGCGAAGATTAATACCCGATCAAAATGACCCCGAGTATGCTAATTTCTTTGCTGATCCACAAAAATATTTCCTCTCGGCATTGCCTGGTGTACTACAAACAACCAAGTTCATGGCAGTGGTTGACACTCTTTCAACCCACTCGCCCGACGAGGAGTACCTCGGGGAGAGACAACAACCATCAACTTGGTCCGGTGATGCCCAAATTGTTGAGGCATTTTACGAGTTCTCGGCGGAGATCAGACGGATAGAGAAAGAGATTGACAGGAGGAACCTTGACAGTGGCCTTAGGAATCGGTGTGGAGCTGGGGTGTTACCATATGAGCTCCTTGCGCCGAGCTCGGGGCCTGGTGTAACATGTAGAGGGGTTCCAAATAGTGTGTCAATATGAAGGGGAACCAGGAGTCACTTTGGTCACATTTTATCGACTTCGATATTAGTCTATCAGATTTTTGAGGTGCACATGACCGTTCACAAGAATTTGTATGTAGAATATTGTGTGCACATTTTTAAGTTAGGGCTTTGTATGCTATAAAATAAAGCTCATTAGCACAACTTTAGTTTAAATAAACAAAGTTATTTTTTAATGATTCAAAATTTTCAAGATTCTTGTATTTTTATTCTTTTGATCCCATTAATAGACAAGTATTTTGCATTTAGCTTCAGAATCTTGAATTATATTCTTCTTCCTCATTTTTTTTTTCAATTGAGGGAATGGTTACAAGGGAAAATCTTGAATTATCTTCTTCATCAATCAGACAGATGCATGTTTTTGTAAAAACTGCTAAAAATAAATGAACACAAGGGTCAGACTGAGAACTGAAAAGCCCACGCCACCATCTGGGCACAAAGGATGGGCCTATGGGCCGAATCACTCATATTTCAGTTCTTCCTAAAAGTGGCATAACAAATGAGAATTATTTTGCAGGCCAAATTTTTTATTCTCTTACACAAAACCATTACTGCTTAAGTTTTTCAAGATGTCAAACAAGCTCATCTCGTGGCTCTAAAATCCGGCCTTGTTGGGTAAAATTTTACCAAAACCATTACTGAATTCATCCTTCAAGTTTAAGTTTGTATCAAATCAATTTTTAAGGTATAAAAAGTTGGTACAGTTCCCAGTACACTGCCGTATCGCCTTTAAATGCACTGCAATAATTATATAATCAATATGTAACTTACCAGAATTAGGAGAGTCGCGTAATCAATATGTCACATATGAGAATTATGAAAGTAATACATGAAAGTTACTGAAAAAGTTGAATCGCAGATAAATCTTTTACTTGATAATTTACACAGTGATGTACACTCCATTATATACAGTTGGAGCTATTGATTTACAATAAGGTAAGTAGGATAAAGAAAGGGATATGCAAGTTCTGTGCAGTTATCGATGCAGTGATACAGACTTGATTACAAAGGAAATTAATGAATACGTGATATTCTGTACGTACAGCTGTGATTGTCATGAGCAGATCTTTCCCTGTGGGGTTGTCATGATTGAATAATAAGGCTGTATTTTCCTTTACTGCATTGTGTGCCATTGTTATATATATAGTCTGCAGCTGTAGGATAGATACTAGCTATATTGGTTGCTACTCCATGATTAATGTTTGCTGATCCTTCGTGATGACATGACAAGATAGTAGAATGCTGTCGAGTAGGTGCTTGGTCTTCTTCATGCATGAGTAACACTTGCATTTGGTCATTTCCATTGCAGCTTTATATCCAATATTGTATGATTGGCAAGGAATATGTCCTCCTGTCCGGCTGTCCCACCATTTTGTTTGGGCTATTCTGCAGCAACCACATGTAAATTGTCGAATATCTGTGTCGCAATTTAGCATAGTTTGAGCTGACAGTAAGAATGCCGTTTTTTGTTTTAAACGAAGAAACGTTTTTTGTGCAATGTCTTGTCTCTTGACTCTTGTACACTATAATGAACATTAGGCTCACTAGTCATTGCCTTGAAACAATATATATAGAACATGAAACACATCTGCCTTCTATGTTTCAATTACTGGAGATCGATTATATGAGAGTTTACATAAGAAAGGAGATTGGGTACTAACTTGCTTCGAGTTTTGCATGTTGAAATGGAACATAACTCCTTTAATATAACATTTCGGGAAAAATATAAAAAAGCCCCATTAACTATCAGTAACTTTTAATAAAGCCCTGTAAAATGAAAGACGTGACACTTTGATATATTGAACTACAATTTTTTTCAAATAAACCACTCCATTAGAGATGACTGTCAGTCTCGTTGGAAAAGTGATCATGTGCCCACTTCGATTAATAAAATCCTGAAAAATGCGCTTATTTCATTCAAAATAAATAAATAAATTTGCCTTTAAAAAACTTAACTTTATATATATATATATATATATATATATATATATATATATATATATATATATATATATATATATATATATATATATATATATATATATATATATATATATATATATATATAAACATAGGTGACTCGCAAACCACCTCCAAATTTGGTATGAACCACCCCATTCTCCTTCATTTTGGGTGGCCGAAGCACCCGATGACGATCCACTCCTCATGGGGTGGTTGAGACCCCATAGGTTGCTCTCTCTTTTTTGTTTTTTTTTTTTTTTTTTTTTTTTTTTTTTTTTTAATTTATTTTTTGTTTTTGTTTTAAGAAAATATTTGTATTTTGAGAAGAATAACAGAAAAGTGGTCACGTGCAAAGACACTGACCATTTTCCATCCAACCTTACGACCAAGGCGAATGAAAGGGCTTATTTGACACAAAATGGTAATTTGATGAATCAAAGTGTTACGCTTGTCACCATGTGCGGCTTTATTGAAAATAGTTGGTGGTTGATAGGGCTTTATTTTATATTTTTCCCCAACCCTTTTGTGTTATCCAAAAAATTTCATGTTTATTATGTCTCTATGTATTGTAATCATGAGTATATGCTTAATTGCCTCCGATCCCTTAGTGTCAAGCTCTTCAATTAAATTAGCTTTTAACGATAGCATTTTCAGTAGCCTCACCAAATTTTACTCATCAAAATAACTAAAAATCACTTTTTTCTATTCTGGTGAACCACTTTATTAAAATTCCCACAGCAGCCTCACTATTTTAACTAGTCAATATTCACTATTCTATTTAAATAATAATTTTTTCATATTTATTTATTTTTTCTCTATATAATCTTTTTACAAAAAATCATTCATATCCTTGAAATAATGACATTATCCTGTGAGAGATGGGAGATTGGAGAAGAAAATGAGAGAAAAAAGGAAAAAAAAAATGTGATAATCATGTGAGAGAGAAAGGTGAAACAAAATTTGGTGAGTGGGTTGTTGAGTGAAAATGCCTCATCTAATTTGGTTAGTAATTTCAGTCATCAAAATTTTTTGGTTTAAATGGTGAGGCTGCTGGGAGTGATTTTTCAGGATTTTCATCAAATTAGCTCACCAAAATAGTTAAAAAACTATTTTGGTGAGGGTACTAGGAATGCTCTTACACTTTGTTTACTAATGCCCATGACTAATCATGTCCTTTACATATAATGTGAAAATCGCTAGTTTAGAGATAAGGATTTCTTCCAAATTCAAAGAAATTGTAGATTCTAAAATTACGTGAATTTAAGCCATTTTTATAGTGAACGACTTGAAGAATGCCCATCTATTAAAAATGTTGAATGTTATCGAGACAGCCTAAAATAATTTTCCTCCAAAAAGCTTTCTTCTTTATTTTTGAAGAGACAATTCTTTTTGTGGAAAACCAAAGGACAACTTTTGGCTTAGTTTTTCTTCAACATAAAGCGCAAAAATGTGATGAAAATATATATAATTCTCATTGATAAAATACTATCTTTTTTAACAAATAGCATTTTTCAAGCAATTCGATGTAAGGATCAACCTGAATTCACGTAATTTTAGAATTTACAATTTATTTGAAATTGTAAGAGATCCTTATCCCTAGTTTAGACCCTAAGTTGCTAAACAATGAATATCTTAATCTTAACAATAATAAAAATTATTCTAAAAAAAAAAACAATAATAAAGTTATTAACTTTTAATTAAAACACCACATATTAGAATACCAAAATTAAGCAAAGTACTAAAACAATCAACACAAATATTTTGGTGATGAAATGAAAACATTTTGAAAAACTCTTCAAAAGTACAATTTGTTCACACTTACAAAACCTTTATAGTTGACATACCTTTGTACTAGACAATTGACCCACTTGCCCTTTACCGCAATAGCTATTCCAGAATCTCTAGACAATTCTTGTACTTGATCTCCTCTTCCAATCCCGAAACTCTGATGGCTAAATTCTTTTCGTAATTTTTGAATGGTTTCCAAAAACACTCAAAAGAGAATAGGCTATGAAGGCTCTCGAATCATAAATCTCTCATGATGCTTATATAGACTAGAGAAATAACCTCCTTAACTCTGCCAAGGTCGTGGGTTATGAACTTATGATGCTTGTATAGACTAGAGAAAGAAGTGGTTATTTGATTAAAGTTGGCTAGGGTAAAATCACATAGCAAAAATTTTGATTGATCCAAATTTGCAATCTTACTAGACGAACCTTTCCTTGTCCAGACACCTTTGCAAACGAACCATTTTGAGTCCCATAAATTTGATCGATCCAAATCTTAAACTCTTAATTTTATTCGTTTAAGTTCCAAAGACTTTTCAGTTTGTCTCCCAGTCGCATTCCACAAGGAGACTTAGGGATCTCTACTCCTAAGGAAAAAAAAAAATATTACGCAGGAGAAACATAAGATATTCTATTAACATTAATAATTACAACCAAAACATGTACTAAGAGTCATCACATTAATTGAAATCAGACTATACATATCATTGATATAAAGGATCCGAACTAAACCTTAATATACAATTGAGCCTCAAACGTTATGCCTAAAACATCATCCAAAAGTACTAATTACTATGAACGACCTGCAAAATCCAGTAATCAATCCTCAAACATTAATCGGATCGATATCACTACGCCAAACGGCTGCATCAGCCTCGAGGTCCATCTAAAATTTGACATCTAATGGTAGTCCAACTATAAAACAACACATATTTCATAGATGAAAAAGATATAAGCATAAGTCCACGACTTAATGAGTAATAATACACATGATGTACAGGTTATTATGTAGTGAACTCAATTATTTATGAATCACATGCAATAATGTTAGGTAAGATTATCAGTTTAAAGATCATATAACATGATGGTGTTATATAGATATT
Source organism: Alnus glutinosa (assembly GCF_958979055.1). Classification (NCBI taxonomy): domain Eukaryota; kingdom Viridiplantae; phylum Streptophyta; class Magnoliopsida; order Fagales; family Betulaceae; genus Alnus; species Alnus glutinosa. The sequence goes on along the minus strand of NC_084888.1, from coordinate 14,076,099 downwards.
ATACATGATAATTAAGAGAAACATGTCATAGCTAGTTCAACACCATATAGTCTACCCGATATATTAACCTCTTCCTGGCAAGGTTGACGCTTTCCCAAGGGACTGTAGCACAATATCAGTGCCTGGATGTTGCAACCTACCATCCATCACTAGCAACCTGACCGAGCTCGACTTCGAGTGTCCACGCTGCTAATGATATTCGTCTGTTGTCACCACTAATCAAACATGGCTACAACAAGCACAAAACAATTATTGTATCTAAGGTCAAACAATAAAAGTAAATCTCTTTGACTATAAGGTTAATCCTGTATAATAATAAGCTCAAGATCGTTATTCCGCATGTACCGGTGTATTATGTCATACGATGGAAGTTAGTAGTATTCATCGTCTTCTACATGCATGGATTTTACAAACTCATCATTTTTATTATCTTATTATTCATCAATCATTTTCACAAAACAAAGTCCACATTATTTTAAAATGTATTTCACGTGAGTTATTAACACGCAGATTTGATACATAAAATAATCATGCTATACGGAAAAGTAATAACAACTATCAGTGTGAGTCTTACTCACTTGTGTCGTAGGGCTCCTCCACAAAATCCTCTTGAGGCTCCACAATCTCAAACTTTGATGAAGAAAAAAAATACCATTAGTTCTTAACCTGAGCTAAAAGGCCAGAGCTACTCGAAATAGGCTTACAACCTATCGATCGAACTTCAGACATAACATATCGAACGTTTGGTCACGACATTGAACGTTCGTCCATGAGGGTCTCAAACGTTCGGTCTTGGACATAAAATCCTTATGAACTAGAAATCTCTACCAATTCTCATTCTGACATGACCTAAGGTCCTCATTGACTCCCAAGGTGATAATTAACCTTAATAACATGCTCACGCAAAACATGGTACGTCTAACATTATTAAGCCATCATTAATTCGACATAAAACCAAAACCAATTAGAGATTTAAAGCTTAGGTTGCACAAAACTAACTAAATACTAGGTTAGCAACAAGATAACAATCCAATAACAATAACAAAAACGAGTTAGGCTTGAAAAATTACCTCATTTGAAGAACAATGGGCTAAGAAAGCTCATTCTCTCTCCAAAACACACACACACTCTCTCACCCTAAGACTGCCAGGCAGTAGATGAGCAGAATTGTGGTGAAAGGGGAGAGGGTAGGGTATTTATAGGCGTGCATCAGTTGTTGAGGCCTTTTTTTCTTTTTCTTTTTCTTTTTTTTTTCTTTTTTTTTTTTTTTTTTAGCACTGCAACTTGTCAAACGTTCAGACTAACTATTGGTCGTGTACTATTAGGGTTTTCATGAACGTTCAAAAATAGCTACTCGAACGTTCACATTCGGTCAAAACAGAAGGTAAAAAATTCACCCCCCTAAACAAATCCTAACATTACCATTAATTCAAATAAGGATCACTTAACCCTATTTAATATTTTGGGAAATTACAAAAACTTACATTTCAAATTATTTTGTCACTGAATTAATCAATTCAAAAACCTAACATATTGGAAAAATGATAAAACCACCCTTACATAAATTCTGAAAAATAGACATAATAATTTGCTTTAATGATAAAATCACTATTACTCAAATTCAAAAAAAAAAAGAAAAAAAAAAAGACATAATAATTAGCTTTACATTTGTAGAAAACTAAGCTCAGGATGAAAGAATCAAATTGTTTATACAATATTTATTAAAAAAAAAAAGAAAAAAAAAATTGCTTATGCAAATATGGAATATCTTATAAGCATCTATTTTAAACCAAAAAGCAATTTGGGTGCCGACAAACCAGATGGTTGTAATTTTCTTCAATAAATTCTTGGGGTTGAGTCATATAAATTTATTTTTCAAAATTCCCTTGCACAAATGCAGTTTTGATATCTAACTATGGAGAAGTGCTATATGTGCGTCAAGAGTCCGGCTGGAGTCCCGCTCTTGACCCACGTGGCATATCTTTTTTCTTTTTCTTTTTTAATTAAAAAAAAAAAAAGAAACGTTGAAAACGCCGGCGGAAGGAAAGCATTTCAGATTTGTAGAAGAAATTTTCTCCCCATTTCCCAAATCTCCCCCTCTCCACCGTCCCCTCCCCCACCGACCACCGGCGCCTACCGACCGCCCACCGTCCCTCGGCCAGCTCTTTGTCTCTCTCTTTCTCTCTTTCTCGTGAACCCAAATCTCCCCCTCTCCGGCCACCGTCCCCTGGGACCGCGATTTTCGCGAGATTATGGAGCCCCAGTTTCGAATCTGGACTCGCTTGGATCGGTGTGGGTGGGGGGCATGAAGCGGCCAGATCTGTACTCGCCTGGACGTTCTTCTCTCCTCCAACTCGACCTCTCTCCATGGCTGCCTCATCCTCTGCTCAACCAACTACAAACCCGCAGGTCTATTTTTTTGTTGATTTTTATTTTGGTTATAGTTCATGGGTTGTTTGTCTGATTTGTGGATTGTTCTGGGTTTGCTTTTCTCCTGTACCATTTGTTTGGTTACCGAGAAAATGGAAGGAAACCAGAAGATTTAAAGGTATAAAATGGAAGGAAACCAGAAAATGGTTTTCCTGTGTTAACGAAAACTAGTGTGATTTGGGCCTTTTTGTACTGTTTTCAACGTTTCTTCTTCTTTTTTTTCTTTTTTTTAATAAAAAAAAAAAAAAAAAAATGATGGAGATCAAGGCACTGCTTTGAAGGATCTCGTTCAAGTACCAATTGGGCCGGTTACGAGAGCACGAGCAAAGAAGTTTAAGGATGTGCTCAACGGACTCATCCAAGAGTTATGGGCTCAAGCAAATTCGGGGAGGCCCATTGAGCATGATCCACGTGGGCAACAAAGAATTGTCACCTTGATTCAAGTTCTAGAAGGATCCGGTCAAGGCTAAGAACTGCTGAGATTGTTCGTTAATTTAGAAGGATCGGATTGCAAGACTTATTTTCTTTACCTACTTAAGATCTTTATTTATTTTTTTTCCTTGCTAGGAATTGATTTGGACTTTATTTTCTTTCCTTGCTAGGAATTGATTTGTTTACTTATTAGGATTAGAACTACTTTCTCCGCAAGTAATTTTCTTGTATAAATAGGTGTACCTACCATGTAATTGAGGAGACATTGATGATTCATAAAAATTGTGAGGTTTTATTCTCTTTGGTTCTTTGAAGAACTACTCGAACTTATCGGGATTTCCCGTGGCGTTCATCTCGACTTATCAAACGGAATTTTCACCATCGTTTGTGGCGTCTTCCTTATACCGAGGTTCTTGTTTGTCATAAATAACGGGTCGAGGTTTTTCCATTCGAATCTGTCCTTAGAACGGTCTTGGGTTCCCTTTCGTTGTTGGGTCTCGTTATTCTTGACAGGGTTCACATCAAAAAAGATGTGCCACGTGGGTCAAGAGCCGGACTCCAGCCGGACTCTTGACGCACGTATAGCACTTCTCCTAACTATGTACTCTAACTTCAAATCAAGTTAATACTGCCTCCAAGTCCAACACAGTACGAATAGTATTCAATTAGACAATGGGAGAAAGTATTTACCTGAAGTAAATGCTTGATTTTAGATTTAATTCACTGTTCCTTTTGGGTATGTGAAACCGGATTAGGCTTATGTGCTTAAAAAAATTAAGCACCTAAGAGTCTAGATTTAATTTTTAAATTTCTTTTCGAGAAAGAGAAAGAAGATATAATTAAATCTGGATCCTTAAAAAAACTAGAGCATAAGTGCTGTAGTCTTTTTACGGTACCTAAGCCAAATCCATGTAAACTTAAACTCTTTTAGAGAAATTGTCATTCGAAGAAATAAAGTAATTTGAACTACTAATAGGTTCATTTTTGTGATTCTTACCAATAACTAGTCTTCACAAAAATACAAATAACCATTTTTTAAGTCTAGAAGTAAATTACAATAAAAAATAAAAAATAAAAATCTTTAATCCACGTTTGCTCATATGTCCTAAGCGCATGTGCCACGCCATAATTGATTATGTTATTATATTAGTTATGTTATTATATTAGTTATAATAGCATAGTGTATCACAATGTCCCATGTAGACCATCAAAAGTAATTTTAAAAGTTTATCATGTGTCATTTTTGTGTCCCTTAAAAAATAGGGTGACTTTTAAAATTACTATTTGATCAAAATTTAATATTAATCAATCACAAACTCAATGGTGATTTTAAAAGTTACATTATTTTTAGAGGGAAATAAGAGTAATACAAGAGCAACATCTAGCATTACTCAACTATCAAGCATTTCTCATTTTGCTAATGTACCCCTAAAATTTAAAAATTACCTTTAAAATTTAGGGTTTTTTTTTTTTTTTTTTTTTTTTTTTCCTAAAAAAAAAAAAAAAATTTGTCCCCTACCCGTAAATGTCTTGTTCCGCCCTTAGTTACCATCAGTGCCCATTTAAGCACTTTTAATCCACTATTTTTCTTATATCCATTTTCATCAATTTTTCCCATTGACAGAAGAAGTTTTTTGCACCGAACAATACAAGTAACACCATAAAGCACGGTAATTCTAAAAAGAAAAAGAAAAAGCATAGTAATTCTGAATCCCTACTATTTCACACTTGTTATCATCAACCACATTGCCATTATGACTACATAGACAATATGCATGTGTACAAATTTTCTCCGCACGGTGTTATATGAAAAGTTATAATATTATAAAAAACTAGGGTTTAAAAATAAATAATAATAATAAAAAAAAAAACAATAGGACTCAGAATCCTATGAAGAAAGTGTTAAGAGTATATCACGAGATCATGAATCTAAGCTACAGTTAAAGATCACATACCCACAGTTGAAAACTGTGACCTAACTATAGTTAAAGACTATTACCTAGTCACAGTTGAAGACCGTAACTTAACTAGTTGAAGTCTATCACTTAGTCACAATTGCCTAGTTGTATTTGAAGTCTACTTGTGTAACAACCCAAGGAAAAACGTTAGTCAGATCTGCGCTATCACCCCAAAAGGACTAGTTAATTTGAATCTTTTCCTAGAATCACTTATAAAGCTCAGTTTCACCTACTAACTAGGCAGTAGGACTTAACACTCATCTATCTTTTATAAACCAATCACTCTATGTGAGTTATTTATCTCTTTCTAATATGGGACCGGAATGTTACAACTTCTATTATCTTGTTGTTATCATGCACAACAATGATGAATAATATAGAATGAAAGATAGAGAGCAAAAAAAAAAAAAAATCAAGACACAGATTTACGTGGTTTGGCAATGTGTTTATGTCCACAAGAGTGCGACTATATTCAATAATAATTTAGGGTTATAACATAACATATTTATAACAAAATCCTACTGTACGGACAGATATGGAAAACTCCAAAATACCCTGTACTGCCAACTAGCCACTATACTGGTACTTTCATATTACTCTCTATGCACAAGAGAATATGAGCCACTTGTTACAACAATTTCACCCTTATGCAAATATTTGTCTCTTTGAAGATAAACAAATATTAGACCTCCACCTAAAAATTGGTAGGTTGTGGATGCAACCTCCTATCCTCTCTAGCACTTGGAGACATTTGTCAATTCCAAGCAATGCTTGAACTTGTCTGTGGTAACATGTTTCATCAATATGTCCGCTGCATTCTCAAAAGTGTGGATATTCTCAAGTACAATTCACTTATAGCAACCAATTCCCTGATCTTGTGAAACCTAAAATTAATATGCTTGGTTCTTGTATGATACACCTAGTTCTTTGCCAAATAAATGACATTCTGATTATCACAATGTAACTGAACTCCACCTTGCTGAATACCCAACTCCCTGACTAACCCTATGAGCCACAAAGCTTCCTTTGCAACCTCAGCCGTCACCATGTACTCCACCTCAGTCGTGGACATCACAACCATGAATTGGACCATAGACCTCCAACAGATAGGTACTCTTGCAAGAGTGAACACATAACCCGTGGTCGACCTCCTGTCATCCAAATTGCCGGCATAATCTGCATCCACATACCTCACAACTGAAAAATCACTCTTTTGTCTGACAAAATTGATGACATAGTCTGTAGTACCTCTCAAGTATTTGAAAATCCATTTGACCGCATCACAATGTTGTCTCCTTGAATTTGTCATGTATTTGCTCACCACAGCGACTGCGTAAGCCAAATTTGGCCTAGTACATACCATAGCGTACATCAGAAACCCAATTGCACTGGCATATAGGACCTTAGACATGTCTTCAGTTTCTCCAATACCTTCTTTGGCCACTATAATAGTACTCTTGTATTACTCTCTATGCCCAAGAGAATATGAGCCACTTGTTCCAACATCTCTAATTCTCCTATAAATAGGAACTTATTATATTGTAAGCATCACTAAAAGAAATAAGAACAAAATGTAGCATTTAGAGCTTTATCCTGTAGATGTAAGTCATAGACCGAACCATGTAATTCTCTGTGTCTATTTTTATATTCTGCATTATATTATCTCTCATGGTATCAGAGTTATAGGCTAACGCTAGTTTTCAATTCTGTGGATTTTTTTTTTTTATGCCGACTTTTGTATTTTACGGTGAAATTCGACCCTCCCTTAATGTTTTGCGACGAGATTCAACCGTCCCTTGGTGTTTGTAGCGAGATCCGACTACCCTTGGTATTTTGCAGCACGACCTGACCGCCCCATGGTGTTTTGCGGCAAAATCCGACCACCCCTGATGGTTTACGACGAGATTCAACTATCTGTTGCAGACTTCCAACGAGTTTTAAAAAAAAAAAAAAAAAAACTTAAGATTTCACAAATTTTCACATTGAGTTTGAGCCTTTGAGGGGCATGTTAGAGTATATCAGGAGATTAAGAATCTGGGTTACACTTGAAGATTATCAACTAGACATAATTGAAGACTATGACATAGCGCTACAGTTGAAATCTATCACTTAGTCACAGTTACATAGTTATAGTTGAAGTCTATTTGTATTATCTAATTCTCTTATAAATAAGAGCTTATTATATTGTAAACATGACTCAAAGAAATAAGAGCAAAATGTATTCCGTTGGACTTTATCTTATAGACGTAAGTCATAGACCGAACCACGTAATTCTTTGTGTCTATTTTTATATTCTGCATTATGTTATCTTTCCGAAAGGACTAGGATTTTTAGCCCTAAAATAAGGAAAATCTTAATGGGAATGGATGGAAAAAATAATCAGCCCAAAGTTGAGGATTAGGTAGCTTTGATGTCACAATAGCAATTTGAATAAATAGATGGTCTTTCCCACTTGCTCTAAGCATATTATTGTGAGGGAAAAATAATTTACTCAAAAAGATAGGGTTCAATAAAATAATTATTGACTAAGACCAACAAAACACCATGATAAAGGATTCAATTCTTACTGATTATTTATACAAGGTGAAGTTAGCATGGTGGTTGGGAGATTCGTCATCATGCTTGCATGATCATAAGTGGAGCCAGAACGTGACCAAATATTAATTTGTGGTTGCAGATAGTTGTTTGATTCTGTAAGCCGAAATGGTTGTTTATTTGCCCAACATTTATAAAGTAGAATGATTTCTACCCAATTCCACTTTTCCTTGTGTCGTTTGAATCAATGGCATGTTGGGCCCTGTATATGGTTTATTTTCTCTAGCTTTTCTTTTTCTAACCAAAAAAAAAAAAAAAAAAAAAAAGAAGCAAACGCAAAACATGCCCAATGGCTTCTGAAACTTTCTAGTGACATCCCACATCCACTCCTTGATCTGAAATGACATAAGGTTGCAGTAAATCTAAAGTAGAGAGATAGATACACTGTTCTAACTTATAAGAAAACAAATCCAGAAAGGTTATTTTTTAACAATAATTTGTACAAATATCAACACATATAATGTATTTTTTTTTTTTTATAAATTAATCATTGAATTTGTAAGACCCAATAAGATAAACATGTAAATCATATAAATTCAATAATTGATTTTTTTTTTTTAAAAAAAAAATATACAAAAAATATAAAAAAGATATAAAAAAAATCATTTCTCTAATTAGTAAAGTTTATGAACGTTTGCACGTTCTTCGACTTATTTCTTTTTATTAATTTGTAGTTACCCTTATAGAGATTTAAATTTTCGAAGCAAGGAAGTAGTTCCGAGCTGTAGGAATTTGCTCAAAATCTTCTGTTTAATAGAGACTAGTTGCTGAGGGCATTGATTTAGTTAATCCCAAACGCCCCCCTCCCTCTTAGAAAAAAAGAAAAAAAAAAAAAAAAAAAAAAAAAAAAAAAAAAAAAAAAAAATTACTTTTTTAAATTTTTTATCAAACTTATAATTTTTTGTTTGACACAACTTTTTATGTACTATAAGCATTTTTTTAACTTCTTTCTCATGCTCGCAAAGAGATTATTCTAAAGGCAGTAATTCAGACTATCCCTACATACACTATGAGTGTGTTTCAATTGCCTAAAACTAGGGGTGGGTATCTGGTAAGTCGGTGTCGGAAATAGCATCTCCGATTACCGACCCACCCTTGTTGGTGAAGCCGGATAATTACCTAACATCTTTCCGTTAAGCTTTATTTTCGAAATTGTTGAATAAATCGGGCAAGTCGGTTGGGTAAATCGGTAACAGATGGGCTTTTTCCAATTGGGCATTTTCAATTGGTTTTTTTAAATTAGGCTTTTTAATTTGAAATTTGAAATTTTACATATTGAGATTTTTAAATTGTCAAACTGGCTCACAATTCTACATGTCTAATTTTCAAATTGGACGTTGGATCCAACTTAACAACTTTCTAACTTTAAATCTTTGGTCTTTTGTTTACCAAAATATATCAATAATAAAATTAACTACTCGCAATAGAACAAATCATTGTAGGATAACGCTATAGAGGGTATGTCGAACCTCAAGGACTGCAGGGGTATTGCTATCAAGTTTTTCGAGAATAAATATAACTTAATTAGAAAGATGTTTGATTTTTTGTTTTCTAAAAATAAATGCATAAAAATAAAAAAAACATAAATTTAAAGAGAGTAGGGATGAAATAAAGAATAGGGGATTGATTTATCCACTCACCGCATAACAATGGTCAATCATAAATTAACAAGGAAAATTCATATTATGCATGATATAGGGCTCGTCTCACTCGAGTAGCCAAGAAATTACCTCTAAATAATAAGTATAATCCATCTTCATTGGCATTGACCGTCCACCTAACCACTAAGATGCGGTACGACCCGTCTTCCCTAGGTATGGATTAGCTACGTCTTTAATAGGACACACACAATCAATGGAATAGTATAACCCATTTTCTATTTGTACAAACTATCTACCTAAATTACACTAAACTAGGGTGTAGTACAATCCGTCTTCCCTAAGCAATGTCTATCTAACCCTCTTGATCATATATCAATTAAAACCATTGTATAACAATCATTCACATAATCACAAAAAATATGAAGTATTGAGTTCAATCAATATAAAAGACTTTTTAAGATAAGATAAGAAATTCATAATGATTTAATATAAACATTAAGATCAATTCTCATAGTTATACAACCATCATGCATACTGAAAATTTCAAATTAAAATACAATTAAACCATTGTTACTTGGAAATGGCTACATCAACACCCTTATACGAATTTATTCGCTCGTCGTGGGGTTGGGATGACCTCATGTCATGTTCTTTTCCTCTTTAACTTGTCAAGCCTCCAAGAAGAATTTTCTGTCTAAAACTAAGTACAAGCACACATTTTCTTGAAGCTTAAGGGTCTATTTAAAGCTACTAGGAGAGGCCTAGAAGCTCTTGGAATTCCAAACAAAATCATCTCTTGAGTCTTTTTGTCCAAGTAGGAGATTGAAACTTCAATCCAAGTAGGAAAATGATTCCAAATTCGTCCAGAATTGTGGTCTTTTATTGTGGGGCAATTTTGACAAACGTCCAAATTAGGAACAAGCTTTTTCTAACATATTTGTTTCATTTTTTATTAGCTTTCCGACACCATAAATTTCATCACAATTCGAGATCTGAGCCGAAAGTTATCATCAAAACACTAATATATGTGCAGAATCCAAATTTGAATCCAATCCGATTTTCAATTTCCAGACTTTCACTGTTTTAGGTTAAGGTATAAGACTAAGTGATGAAGAAGAAGATCCAAACGGTGCGTTTGAGCTCTAGTGTTTTAGTAGTTCTTAAACGCACCGTTTCATTAAGAGTTCTGACTTGTGGAGACGAAAAATGGTACACATGAAGCATAAAGGTAGAAGTCAGACGGGTTCAGAATCTCCAGAAGCTACGTGGCAAGAAAGTCATGTGAAGTATAGGCATTTCGAGAAGATCAGCCAAAACGGTGCGTTTTGGCTGAGTTAGTTCACGCTAAAGCACGCTTGTTTGTGTTATGTAACTTATGTTCATCTTCCAATTCTATCCATTATTTCTATTTCATTCAATAAAATACAGAAAAAGGAGTGTATTCTTTACAGGTACGGTAAATTTAACAAATTTTTGAAAAGGTAATAATTATGGTAATATATAAATAGTATTTTTATTATTTTTTTTTTAAAAAAATGAATGGTTTGAGAACTAATTTATATTTTTTTTTTTATGCTTATAGCTTATGCCTGAAAATATAAATTGCATAAATAAATGATAGTTAATTAAATTATTTATGAATTTTGTTACTTATATTTTTTAATATTTGTAATAATTATTTAAAAAAAAAAAAAAAAAAAAAAAAAAAAAAAAAAAAAAAACTCTTTCAATCTTGGCCCCCCTAACTCGATATTATGGCTCCGCCATTACTTCCATTACGTTACCCAATGTGAAAGCCCAAACGGTGGATTTACCGTGGGGAAAAAAGGACTGAAGACTAGTCATACTTGTACAATTATTACGAAAATAAAAACAATTTTCGAATAAAACCAACAACCACGATCTTGTTCTTTTCCTTGGACTGCAACATGAGTTTCCAAGAAAATGACCCAATCTCTACCTCCTATTATCTTCTTCTTTAAAGACTCTTCCCTATTCTCGTCAACTTTCTTCATAATTTTCCAAGTTTTCTTTTTATTTCTTGTCCGAAGATGGGAACATAATTTTTTAAGTTGACTCCCCCAAAATTGTGGCTTGACTTCTCTAAGCATTTTTCCCCAAATTTTTATCTGAGCAACTTATTTCATTCGATCTCTCGTTTAAGCGAGATGTTGATATCAATTTATTTAGTAAGTACATCTACTTAAGATGATCATTGTGTATGTTATATATATATGTTAGTAGAGTGATCACTGAATGCCACTCACCAGAAAATTGATTTGCAAAAGAAGAAGAAAGTTAGAGGGTTTGCCGAGAGAAAATTCCGCAAGATCAATCCGATACTCATCAAGTTTGTTTAGTTATAAGGTAAGAGAGAATTTTTGCAGACACACTAACGACATAATATTATCTGCTTTTAGCTTTTTCGAACCAGACTTTTCAGGAGGTCACCCATTCTGGTACTACTATCGCAGAAACACGTTTAATTACGAAGTTTTAATAGGAACATGATCATCACAACTTTAAAACGCATTGTGTCAAGAAGGGTGCGAATATACATATAAGAACATTCTTATCCCCATTTCTATACCCAGACGATATGTGACGTCACAATTAATTAGCTATATATATGAACGAAAACTCTCGTGCTCTCCTTCGGCTATGGACAGCGGAATTTCCTAACAATTTCGGTGAATGATCTTTCAACAACCCATCGATAGCGAGGCTCTCCAATATGGGCAAAAATAACATGTAGATTCAAGGAAGTATCCTAAGCCGTGGCTTATATGATTGCTTATTTTTATCAAAGAGATAATTGATACCTTTCTTTCAGCTAATGCGCTTATACAAGTTACAACCACCGGCTGCATTGACCAAAGTCAATTCATAAAGTCGGAATTGCTTCCTAAAGTCCATCCTAATATTTTCCAGGAAACTATTTTTAAAGGCAAGTCAATAGTCAAGGTATACTCCATTTAATCTTAATTTAAAAAAATAAAAATACTCCATTAATTTAATCTCACCAACCAAGATGGCCGCCTGAATTGACGAAACTGCCCTTGTCATGTAGTGAGTTGTCCGATAACTTGATCAGGGTTCTTTGTTGCAGATCTAAAATCCTCTCAAATTATTTATCTGAATTTGATAAATTTTGGACAAGTGTTAGGAGACCCATGTAGTTAAATAAAAATTAAATTGTCCAATAACTAATTCAGTCAAATAAATCTCATAAATAATTTATCACATATACATATCTGCTTGAATTCTTTTAATTTCAAACATATAATTTGAAAAAGATCGTAATCCTCTGCGTGACCGGGGCAATCTCTGGACAATTTGGAATGCTGGAATCACAGGACAAAAACTTTTTACAAATTAATTTGTAATAAATTGTTATAAACCAGCATTTACAAGTGGTTTAGGGATGGGTAGACTGGGTAGTGGGTCCTAATAATTGAAGTTTCGCAGAAACAATAAGAAAATGCTTTGGACAATTTCCCTTAAAGATATAATAATAGCTTTCAATGAGTCACATCACACTAACATCGAGGAACGCCAAATAAACACTACACATCACTAAAAGAAATAAAATAAATAAAATAATAATAAAAAGATAATTTACAATGATAGAAACGATACATTCACAATCTCTCTCACCTAAATTTCATATATTGTGCGAGTCTCGTGCATACGAGACTCACACAATGTGAAAAAATGATTGTATGAAAGTTGGATGAGCCCATATCCTGCAACTTCAAATTGGAGCGGGTATGATTGGTATAAATGATTTTGTTATGAAATTTTTGTTATTTGATATAAATTAATATAAAATTTAAAAATTGTGAATATTTTTATTTAAACCTTTTTTAAAAAAATTGAAATGATTTATCAAATGGTGCCATTATGTTTTTTGACTATTTAAAAATTACGAATAATTCTATTAATACATTAAGTATTTATCAAGTATTTATAAAAAAATAAGGTGATTTTTAAAATTATCACTTGATCAATTACACGTCCAATAGTAATTTTAGAAGTCACTTCAATTTTTTTATGGACACTTAATGAATACTTAATATACTAATAAAATTATTCAAAAATTGCAATACCCTTTTATCTCACAAAAGATAAAAATATTCTTAAATTTTTTTAAAAAAGACAAGTACCCTTATTAATAAAATTATAAGGGTAGTTGTATTATTTGGGATAAAAAGGGAAAGGTAGATTACAATTTCTAGTAATTTTGAAAGAACATTGGATCAATGAAAGTTTGGGAGCATATTCCAAAATTAAGTAGTAGTTGGAAGGCCACGTATAATTTCTCCATAAACAAAGGATTTAGAGAATCCCCAATTAGTTATCTAAAATATAAGTAAATTAATCTCTCTAAATATTTTTATACTTTAATAATTTGTTTTTTTTATTAATTTTAGCTGGTTGAAAATAACTGCTATGGTTGGTGATATTTTGAAACTCAATCAGATAAACACCCAAAAAAAAAAAATTAAATCAAATTACAAAGATTTCAGCTAAAAATTAAAAAGGCAGAACACTCAAATATCCAAAAAGAGAACAGTAGAGATTAAAAAAAAAAGAAAAAAAGGAGATCTTGTGGGGATGCTACTCTTTACACTATAAATACTCCACCCCATCACTACTTTCACAATCAGCACCAACAACTATATCAACACCAATACAGAACAGTGGTGATCCTCACAACCCCCAGTCACTACCAATGGGTTATCCTTCTTGGGCATCATATGCAGCCGCATGGCTTGCAACCGTAGCCCTCCTCCTCCTCTCCCGCTACCTCCGCCGCCGCAAAGCAAACTTGCCACCAGGCCCAAAACCATGGCCCATCATCGGAAACCTGAACCTCATAGGCTCACTCCCCCACCGATCCATCCACGAACTGTCCCAAAAATACGGCCCCATCATGCATCTCCGTTTCGGGTCATTCCCCGTCGTTGTAGGCTCCTCCGTCGAGATGGCCAAGGCCTTCCTCAAAACGAACGATGTCACCTTCGCCAACCGGCCCAAGATCGCCGCCGGCAAATACACCACCTACAACTATTCCGACATCACCTGGTCCCCTTACGGCCCGTACTGGCGCCAGGCTCGAAGAATGTGTTTGATGGAACTCTTCAGCGCAAAACGCTTGGAATCCTACGAGTACATACGCAAGGAGGAAATGAACATGTTGCTCAGAGGCTTGCACGAGTCGTCGAACAAGGTGGTCACCTTGAAAGACCACCTTTCGACGGTGAGTCTGAACGTGATAAGCCGCATGGTTCTCGGAAAGAAGTACACCGACGAATCGGAGGCGTCGATTGTGAGCCCGGAGGAGTTCAAGAAGATGTTGGACGAGCTGTTCTTGCTGAGTGGGGTGTTGAATATTGGGGATTCGATACCTTGGATCGATTTCTTGGACTTGCAGGGGTATATTAAGAGAATGAAGGCGTTGAGCAAGAAGTTTGATAGGTTCTTGGAGCATGTGTTGGATGAACATATTGCAAAGAGGAAAGATGCCAAGGATGAAGCTGCAAAGGACATGGTAGATCTGCTGTTGGACCTTGCTGAGGATCCCACTCTCGATGTTAAGCTCGAAAGACATGGCGTCAAGGCATTTACCCAGGTATATTAATATAACATTACCATGAGCATGTTAATTAATTTGACACTGCTTGAGAAATAGAGTTTTCTTTTTCTTTTCTTTTCTTTTTTATTAAAAAAAAAATGTTTTTAAAGGTTTTTTTTTACTAAAAAGACCCGTTAAATAAAAAGACACATTTTTTTTTTTGAACTCCTTAATTAAAAAAAAAAAAAAAAGACTCTTAACTCTACTTTATGTTTGTCTTAAACATGATCCATCATTTTCTAAAGTTCATCTAGCTAGTATATATGAAAATTAAAAAAGGGGGGAATATATCGTTAAGTATATTTTAAGCTTTGTTTGATGAATTTTTATTTATTTATTTTTTCAAAATAAATCACTTAAAAATACTTTAACCTTTTGTAAACAAAAAGTAACATGTACCACTTCTAGATATGCATGAAGCACGTTTAGGTAATAAATGTATTTACAAGAGTGAAGAGACGTACATTTCACAAATACTTTTGAGGGCCTTCCCACTTTCCTCATTGAATTATATATTAACCTGTCTCTTTCTTTTGCATCTTTGTATATGAAAAAAAATATTATTTATTTTTGTCTTTTTTTTTTTTTTAATTGCAAGTTGACTGTAGCTCTTCCTTACAAGTTACAAACTGGAACCGATGTAGAAAAGTTCAACTGTATATTTTGTCCCATTAGTGGTACTATCTTGCATCTTCCTGCTGGGTTGATTGCATATAATTCTTAAAAGACAATTTTGTTTATTCAAACCAATCTCTAAAAATGGCATATGAACTTCCTATACTTCCCTTTTTCTTTTTTTTCTTTTTTTTTCTTTTCCACTTCTCCTAAAATAAAATAAAAAAATCAATATAAATTTTACTTTACAATCACAGCACAAAATGCTCCAACAAACTGTCATCGATAAGATATGTCCTTGGCAAAGGATGGTCCACCTGTCAAATGCACGTGACTCGTGCAGTCACCTTGGTTCCACGCTGCTGATTTTTATTAAAAATATTTTTTAACGCCACAATAAAGCTTAGACTATATTTATATTTTATCTAGTGAATGTTTTTCTATAGAAAATATGAAGAATCATTGGAGATAGATTTATTTTAGAACTATATCCTGCTCACTGCAGGGATGGACATCCTTGAGCATGATGGGGTTTAGAAAAGACGGATGTATTAATTAATCGTTTTCTATGGCTTGGCTAATTGTTGCTCAGGATCTGATAGCCGGTGGAACTGAGAGCTCGGCTGTTACTGTGGAATGGGCAATCTCTGAGCTCCTAAAAAAGCCAGAGATTTTCAAGAAGGCTGCAGAAGAGCTGGACACGGTGATTGGAAGAGATAGATGGGTTGAAGAGAAGGACATTGTGAATCTACCATACATTGATGCAATTGCTAAGGAAACAATGCGGCTCCACCCAGTGGCACCGATGTTAGTGCCTCGCCTATCCCGTGAGGACTGCAAGATTGAAGGGTATGACATTCTCAAAGGGACACGAGTGCTTGTAAACGTGTGGACCATTGGAAGGGATCCTGCAGTATGGGAGAACCCTAATGAGTTTTGCCCTGAGAGGTTCATTGGGAAAGACATTGATGTCAAGGGCCATGATTATGAGCTGCTGCCTTTCGGCTCCGGTAGAAGGATGTGCCCGGGTTACAGTCTCGGTCTAAAGGTGATTCAATCGAGCTTGGCTAATCTACTCCATGGATTTACATGGAAATTGCCAGGGAACATGGAGAAAGAAAGTCTGGACATGGAGGAGATTTTTGGGCTTTCAACGCCTAAGAAAATCCCACTTGAGGCTGTTGTGGAGCCAAGGCTTCCAAAGCATGTTTACTCTCTGTGATTCTGGCTTACGCATAAGTCTCCCCGGCCAATAAGTTTTTTCAAACTCTTCTAGCCCTACTGTTATAATGCTATGCGCTTCTTAATAGATTTGCTATCATGGTAATGGTGTTGTTAATTAATGTGATCTATATTTCGTATACTTTCTTTTGCATTTCAGCAAACATGTCTTGTGCTTGATTTCATACACAATTTCGTCTCACTAATAATGACAATGGACCATGCGCCACAGATGAAATTTCGTTCCCACTTTCACACACGCACGCTATTGATGTCTCTTCTTTACGCCCAGTGGGTCCACGTATGCAATCAGTGTCCTATCAGACTCTATGAAAATAGGAAGAAAAAAAAAAAAAGCTTCTTGGCAAGATCCTCGCGACTCTGCAGTGCTGCAGGCTTACTAGCCACTTCCTTGTCTGAAGTTCTTACCGTCTAATAAAAGCTTAAACAAAGTCTTAATTAACAAAATACATTTATTTAAAATCTTAGGAATTTAAAACTTTTAAGTAACCTTCAGAGTGGAGAAATGGATAGAATAATAATTTAAACGAAATTATAGACTGGGTTAATTATAGTTCCAACCAATAGATTCACATATAACAACTATCTTGAGTTTGCGACTCTATAATTAATGCAAAAAGACAATCGCTCATAATTCATTGCTCAACGAATAAAAATACATGCAGTCCACTACTTTCAATTTTTCACATAAATTCTTTACTGGGATTACAAGCAAAAAATTTGAACAAAATTCAAATATAAATAATAAAGGCACACAGCACATTCACAACAATTTGTATACAAAAAATCAACAATCATAGTGCATTTAGAAGGCATATGCTTATTCAATTAAACTAGCCACAAGATCACCAAAACCACAACCCCTAAACAAGGAAATGCTAGACACTTGGCAAAACTAGGAACCACATATCCAACCAACAACCATTGAACATGTATAGTCAATCAATAGCCAAACACTCCAAATAATTTGTATTCATCCTTATTACTCCATCAAAGCCTCCCGCTTGCTACATTTCATAGTACTTCCACTAACAAGTGAAGGACAATGGGATTGAAATAACTTACCATCACTTGAGTCATTTAGCACCACAATTTTGGGCCAATACACTTAAAAAAAGAAATTAAGTTATGTTATATAATTTTACTCAATTGCTTTGTTTACTTAAAATTCTTCAATCTTGATAAACATGTCAATGGAGGTTTACTATTCAAAGTTCTTAAACAGAAAATTGTCTTTATCTCTTACCCTTTAATACAAACCATAATTGTTCGAATCTTTCATACTAAATATAAACCATAATTATTCGAATCTTTGATACTGTTATATAAAGTCTTTAATAAAAAATAACCAAAAGTTCCCCAAAATTTGTCTAGGCTTGATTGACCTCCAGTAGAGCTCTCTCCGTGCCTAGGAAGATTAGAGTTCATATTATAATCAATAATCTTTCTAACAATTACTTGATATGTGTGTGCGCGTGTGCACTCGTGTTAAAATTCTTTTGTTTGGAAAGATTCTCTAACCCTTGAAGATGTAATAGTAGCCTATCCATTTATGCTCGCGTGTTAGCCTATGATGCCCCCATCTCCTGTACCCTATCTTGTAATGCCAGCCTCCATCTCTGCCTGCATTCTATCTTGTCTGTTTAGTGTCTCTTCCTATTTTTATTCAGTCTCTCGTTGTTTAAGCCTCCATTCATCATGGTTGTCAAATTGGCCTGCGGAATGTGCTCGAGATGAATTTGACCGAGTAGGTATGACCCTATGACGCCACACCCCATCCTTCTAACATGTCTTGAGTGTGGCCCTCCTAGTACTTGAGACACTATTTCTTTTTGTGTGCAATTCATGTTGTTAGAGTTTGCTCTTAATTCCATTTCATTCATACAAGCCATATAAACATTAACTAAATCATTCATGCAAGTTAATTATTTCTCTTCATTATAAATAAACATTTCATTTACTTACATATATATATATATAAGATCTCAACATTGTCGTCCACAAAAAGACCCGTCCTTCTTCGTGTGAGTGACCCTAAAATTCATTTATGCCCATAATTCAAACTCCTGAACATTTTATTCTTGTTACATACCGAACATGCAAGTCTTTTGTTCCTGTATCGACTTCATAAAGGAAGACTGTTAGTCAAAGATTTTTATCCGAGATCTACTCGCACATTTCGGCGCTTCAGAACCCAAGCCAGTAACTCAATCTCGTCCACCTCAGTCGAAGAGGCTTACAAACCAAATGAAGAATCCATGACCATTGACAACCTTCGGAGCTTCTTTGACCTCAACTTGTCTTTTGTTGATTTTTTTTTTTGAAAAATTACACTTTACCCCTTAATGTTTTACCACTTTCTTAATTTTGCCGCCAAAGTGAAAAAAAATAAAATTGCAATGCACTTCAACCAAGTTTTCTAATTTTGTAATGTAGCCATTATGTTACTTAAGTCCGTCTTTTATTATGGAAATAGACCCACATGTGACACACAAGTAAAAAAAAAAAAATTGCAATGCACCCCAACCAAGTTTCCTAATTTTGCAATGTAGCAATTTTATTACTTAAGTCTATCTTTTTTTAAGGAAATAGACCCACGTGTGACACACGTAGACTTTTAAGAGCAATTCTTCTCGAAATACCCTTAAAAATCTATTTTTTTTGTTAAAAAAAAAAAAACAAAACAAAACAAAACAAAAACAATTATAAAAAAATGAATAAAAAATAATAATAATTTTGGGGTGGCAATGGACCATTTGGCCATTCGGCCGGCCACCCCCAAATGGTCCATGGGGTGGCTTCGGCCACCCCCCAAACTTTTTTTTTTTAATCGTGTTTTTTTTTTGTGAAAAAAAAAAAAAAAAAAAAAAAAAAAAAAAAAAAAAAACTGATTTTTTAAGGGTATTTCGAAAAGAATAACTCTTAAAAACCTACGTGTGACTTCGGTCAAAAATGATGAACTTAAGTAATAGAATGGCTACATTGCAAAATTAGGAAACTTGGTTGGGGTGTATTGCAATTTTTTTTTTTTCACTTTGGAGGTAAAATAAAAAAAGTGGTGAAACATTGGAGGGTAAAATGTAGTTTTCTTTTTCTTTTTCTTTTTTTTTTTAAAAAAAATTAAGACTGATTTTAAGTGTAAGCTTTGAAGAAACAACGGAGATAATTAAATTATTTTAGGGCTCAAAAATCAAATGAAGAATCCATGAGCTTCTTCGACCTCAACAAATTTTATTTTATTTTCCATGGAAATCAGTGTCGCAGGGGCATAAAAATATGACATTTTTCCTTTGTATTTTTTCACTTTTTCAAAGCAACCACTACACCACCGAAAAAAGCCTGTAATTTTTGGAAAGTAACTAACTTGCAATCTTGGCCGTCCGTTTTTTAACAACAGATATCCTGTTGTTTTACTTTACAACACTTGAAGCCGGATCCTTGTTCTAGTATCGACTGAATAAAGTAAGATTATCAGTCAAAGATTATTAGTATCCCCTTTGTTTCTTCTAATTGGATAAATTATATGGAGTCCCACAACTATTTTGATAACAATCAGAATGCCAGATAGTGTTTTCATTCTGTTCGAACAGCATATCAGACAAAACTACAGGGACTTGGTGTTCGCACAGCCATCTGGACGCCCAACAGACGCGAACCACAGAGAACACATATTCGCACAAGTGTCAAGACGGAAATGCGGTAGCTATGAACAGTGAAGGTGTTCTACACAACCGTTCAGACGCTAGGGCAAGCCGTCTAGATGCACTTCAGCAACTTATAAAGAATTGCTGCTTACCGTCAATTTAAAATAATAATAATAATAATAATCCATATTAAAATATATTCTGAATATAATATTATTGATTTATATTTCATAGTCTATGTCGATTTGTGTTTACTTGTATAGGTCAACTTTATCAACTATAAATAGGGACATATATATTGTAAACAATTAAATTAATGAGCACAATATAGTCCTTATAGTTAATTTAGAGCAGTAAAAATATGTGTCAAACACCGAACCACCCATTAGACACCTACATCCACCGCATGGTGAAAACAAATGAGAAACCTAAATGAAAATAGAGGTTCCGATATTATTCTCCCCTCTTGGCGATTTTTTCTCTGCGAGTAAGAACTTTTTGAGTGTGATAATGGAGTCCTCCCCAGTAGGTTGTTTTAAGTCTTGTTTATAAATTAGTTTCATTTTCTCTCTTTGGGTGTTGTCAGCAACCAGGGACGGAGCCAGAAGTTCTTATGGGCAAGGGCTAATGACCAAAAAACAAAATTTGGTAGGGACCAAATAAACTAAATTTTTATTTTTACCTTATATTTTTTAATTTTTTAGAAATTTTTTTTTTCCACATAATAAATTTTTTTTTAGGAAATTGGGAGGAGGGCCCCCCCCCCCCCCTCCCTCTGTCCCTGTCGATAACTACTGAGGTGAAGTGGATGTGTTTTATCTCATCCTTTTTCGGGATGGAGATGTGGTTTTTTCACTTGGTAGGGTGTAATGGCGGATTTTTTCTCTCGATTCGTGTGCGCCCGGTGTCTGATTTCTAAATAGGAGTTCGTGATTTGCTGTTGGTTTGGCTGGATTTGCCGGAGACGCAATTGCGAGAAGAATCACACCGGTCCAAGTTTTGGGTTTCTTCCATGGGTTTTCCGGCCTGACAATGTTGATTTCGTATGGGAGGCTTTGATCTGCCACTGCTGGTATGGCTAGCCATGCTGGAGACGAATTAGCTCAGTTGTGTTTTCGTGGTAGTTTTGCAACAGTGGGGGCCTAGGGTTTTCCTTTGGAACGGTGGTTGAGGGGAACGGGGATCGGGGGTTTTTTGGCGGTTTTGATTTTCCCCAGTTATCTCGCCATTAGGGTGACGTGCGGCGCATAATCCAGACCGACAGTGCTTCATTGAGGGCGTTTTTTTGGGTGCGGTTTGGGAGCGTGTTTCATGGACCATTTCCAGATTTTTCTGGAGTCTCAGTAGGTGCTTCCAACCGTTTGCGCAAAAAGGGGAAGTGGGAGAAATGGTCCGGCCTTTGCATTTGTAATTGTTTTTATTTTTTGTTTGTGTGTTGTTGTTTTTTCCTCTTAGTCTTTTAAGCTAATTGTGGAGTTGTTGTCCCCTCGGTGTTAATCTAGAGGGGTTGGTTGTAGGTGTTGGTTCTTTTGGCAGTGTGCTCTGTGCTGATCAACCTAGTCATTGCTTTTTGCACAGAATGTGTGACCGACTCCCTCTAAAGATAAGGATTATGTCACCGTAGAGGCATCATTCTGTTTGACTAGGTTTTATTATTTGTAGCATTTATGTCTGTAATGATCTGAGTCTTTTGGCTCAAGTGGGGTATTCACCTAGTTGAGGGTGTCTTGTGTACACCTATATGGTGGTCTGTTCTGTACCCTTCTTTAATCAATAAAAGATTTTATCTTTCCTTCAAAAAAAAAAAGAGGAAGAAGTTTGTTGAAAGTCATAGAAAAGTGGTTCTGATACCATATAGAAATATATAATATGATATATAAAGTGAAAAAGAGAGAGCAGAAACAGCAAGAGACCATTAGAGTTACATCTTTACAAATGAAGCAAATACATAATACAAAATGTATCCCTATTTATAGAGAAAATGTGGTAGGTAAATATGGTAAGATTTGATTACACTTGCACATGAATGGTAAATTACTCAATAAACCTAATATAGAGAATATTCTAACAATTAGTGTGAGATTCATAGAGTTTTGGGCATCCAAGCCTTCTTTCTTTTTTTTCTTTTTTCTTTTTTTCTTTTTGACATGTTCACACAAGAGAGAGGGAGAGGGGATTAAAATTAGTGACCTCCGCTTCATGAGGCGTGGTCTCCAGCCGATTGAGCTACTCCTTGGGGACCCAAGCCTTCTTTCTATACATTGCTTATATACATTATTGAAGAATTTAGGCAAGTAATGAAAGTTTTTGCTCAGTGATTAAATTCAACTTTTGGTTTTGTGGTTGTGCTTCTCGAGAAATGTTAAAGTATCTATTGTGTTCTTTTTTGGGTCTTTCTATACTAATTTGGTACTTTTTTAAAATAATAATTAAAAAAAAAAATCCAATTTGTAATCGATTCTCTTTCTATTCATCTTTTCTTTATGTGTTAAGTTAGCATGGAATGACGCAAGGAAAATCAAAGTAGATGATTTAGCATTTTCCGTACTTGTCCATTTTTCTAGGGGAAAAGTCTATTGGCAGGTGGCAATTTTATATATATATATTCATATTTATTATTCAAAAAGATAAGTCCAAAGTCAAAAAGATATAAGGGACGATGATATCATCATCGCTGATATGTTATTATCAACGATAATATGTTTAGTTTAGGTGCTTAAATAATTATGAGCAACGAAAATTAACACCATCAACAACGACATTTGTCAATTGTCGTTGCGTAACAACGTATTAGTGACGACTCTCTTTGTCTTCCCTAATAATCTTTCTCAACAGGGTTGCGAGAACTTTCGTTTTGTCGTCACTGATGACCCATTTTCTTCATCTAATTAATGCTTTGAACCTAAACTAATGTCTGTTATCCAGTCTCAAACTAAAAAAGGTTTTAGGTTCAAAATTGGGTTCAGAAATGGACTGGTTCGGTTTAGGACGACTTGGTGGGTTTGTGGAGGGGTGGAAAATGTGAGTCTAGCCCAAAAGAAATATCGTCTGTGAATGCTTTTAGTGCTGATGATCATGGAATATTGACTTCGAAATTCGGAATTAACAGGGATTAATTTAGTGGATCAGCAGAAGAATGTGGTCTAATCCCCAAAATTCAATGAAAGCTAGAAGATTTGAACAAAATCCAGCCAAGAATATGAATAGAAATCATTTATACAGTTCTCAGTGGTGGAAATTTTAGTCCTTATGACAGCATAATTTGGAAATTGAGCATTGGTCAAATTTATTTATTTCACTGAAACTCCTACAATTCCCACCATTCACAATGAAAAAATATCAAACACAAAAGTAATATAATTTGCTTTCATGTGTACACAGTATATATGTTTATGAGTTGCTAACTATGCCCCCCTTTGGCCCAATTAATGGTTCTAGTTTGAGAGAGTACAAACTAGTCCCAAGAGTCTTATACAAAGCCGTATCAGAATAGACAGCACGAGACCTCAGTGACTTGATCCGACGTCTATAACTACGACCTTTGCCGTGCTGCTGACGGCCCTTCTCTTTCTTTTCTTTCTCTTGATGATCTCCTGCCATGCTACTTTCACTGTTTGATTCATTTGGTACAGTGTAAACGAAGGGTCCAATGGGGATATCTTTCAGGTCCAACAGAGGCTCTAAGGTCTTCACCACATGGCTCATTGTGGGTCTTGACTTTGGGTGCTGGCTCAGGCATTGGTAAGCCAATATGGCTACCTTTTTAGTCCCTTCCATCGAGTACTGCCCTTCAAGCCTGGGGTCTATTATTCTGTCAAGTTTGTGGGGATCCTTCAGAAGAGGCCTTGCCCAGTCTACCAAATTCTGCTCTCTACTCGGACGGTTCTTGTCCACGGATCTTCTGCCCGTTAGTAGCTCTAAAAGGACTACTCCATAGCTAAATACATCGCTCATAGTCGTCAGATGACCTGAAAATAACCATACTCTCATGTTATTGATTTTGAAAGACGTCTATCCGTTTCTGATCGCTATTTCAAAACATGCAGCTGAAATATAGCGATAAAAATTATAGTTTAGCATTTAAAATCGTGCGCTTTTTAAAACACAACCCATGCTTGCAATTTGGAGCGATACATTTTCTGTAATTCGATTCAAAATCTCACTGCAAAATCACAATGTCTTGATTAAGTCTTACAATATTGTTGGGAATCGTCTGTATTACCTGTCATGATGTATTCAGGAGCTGCATAGCCTTCGGTGCCCATGACACGAGTTGTGACATGAGTGTCATCCCCTTCTGGTCCATCCGTGGCAAGCCCAAAATCAGAGAGCTTAGCATTGTAATCCTGAAAAGTACTTTACTGTCACTAATATGTATATATATGATGTGAAAAATGGCTAAGAAGATATTCAAGTATATATTACAGAGTCTAATAAGATGTTGGAAGCTTTAAAATCTCGATATATGACTGGTTTTTCTTCTTCGTGGAGAAAAGCAAGGCCTTTTGCTGCTCCAATTGCAATTTTTATTCTTGTTAACCAGGGCAAGGTTGCAGAATAACCTGCATTAATCAGAAAACATTGAAATTTGTATCAGAAAATTTTAAAAAAAAAATTAATTGAAGTAATTAACACAGCAAATTTCAAACAGCAACAGTTTTTTGGAGGCATATTTAATTACCTCTAAATAGTTGGTTTTCTAAGTTGCCACGCTCCATGTATTCGTACACAAGTAGCCGGTGCTCGTCCTCGCAGCAGTATCCGATCAAGTTCACAAGATGGGAGTGCCTTAATTGCCCAAGATATATAACTTCAGCCTGAAGAATTAACGAAGATGATTCTAACATGGGCATTTTTTTCGTCACTCTAAAAATGTGAAATATCTTCTTTCAAGAAGAACATATTGAAATTAATGGGTAAAAAAAAAAAAAAATGCTTACCAGCCACTCCCTGTGGCCTTGTTTGCCATTCAAGTCCAATACCTTGACAGCCACAGGCTGAGCTTCCAAACAAGGCCTAAGCTTGTCATCAATGAACCCCTTATATACCGGACCAAACCCACCTTCACCAAGATAATTACTCTTTGAGAGGTTCTGCGTAATAACTTTGAGCTCCTGCAGAGTAAAAACATGGAGATTTGATCCAACAAGAGACATTGATAGATCACTCACGACCGAGAAGGAGGAGTTGCTTAAATCGGACATCGACAACCTGCGGAAAGAACTGTGCTTGGAAACTGGAAGTTTTGGCTCAGAGAGTGGGTTCTTGGCCTTGAAACAACTGGGTAACAAGCTTTTCAATGTGATGGTATTTCTGATGAAAGCCATAGTTTTGATGATCCTAAACTGTCTCTCTAAAGCTTAAGGTTGAAGCAATTTATTGAGAAAGATATGGGTTGGTAATTGAGAAGACTAAATACAGAAGTCTATGACCTAATGATGACCGACCACCTTCTTTTTTCTTGCTGGAAATATATTCATTTGTAATCCAATATGGAAATCTTTTTGCTCTAGAAGAAAATCCATAATCTCCCAAGCAATACTTTTATTTTGGGTCCTCTAAGTCTATTGGGTAGAGAACAAAAATGACCTTGGCTCGATCAGGCTTGACTTTGAAGGTTGACAGCAGCAATAGGTTTTGGAATCAGAAGGTTCCTTAAATTATTAGAAAAAACAGGGCCATGGATTATTTCTTTCAATCCTATCCCTAAAATTGTCACTTTTTTTTTAATATATGAAATATTTTGATTAAAAAATTATATGTTAAGTGACAGAAGATAAATTTATGGACGGAATGGTAAGAAATTCTTTGTAATTAATTTCATGTGTCTGCCTTGTGGGAGCCTATTTTATGTGCCAAAATATCAAATATCCATCTGCCTTCTCTTTTCTTGATTCTTTTCTCAAGCTGAGCATTAATGCACTGCCTTCTTTCTTTGTCTTGCACTTCCAACACGGGTTCATGAATTTGAAGGGTGTAAGTCATGAATTGAAACCCTATTTTTTGTTTGACCAAAAAAGGAAGAAAACTGTCTCAATATTGGGAAAAATGAAATTTATTCAATTAGGATTACATATATAATCTCCAATAAAAAGGTAAAGGGAAGTTTGTTTAGGAATTGAAACCAAATTGCTGACATTTGTCCGACATGTTTAAATTATTAAAGAAGCTTTTGTTAGGTTGTCAAAAGAATAGAGAAAAATCGAAAATAAGTTAAGTTTTTAAAATTGATTAATCTTTTCTTAGATTTCTCATTCTTGTAATATGTTTCAAAAAGAGTAAAGTAAGTTTTCTTCTGTGGATGAAAGAGTATTTCATCCACAACTGTGTTGGTCAACCTTTCTTTTTGGGTTGGAGTCTTTTGGAGGAAGTTAATTAACTAGGAAGTCTTGGCTGTGATTTGCAAATAATATCACTTAAACTCACTAATAGGTTCCTCTGCAAAAAAATTAATGTTAGAAAATTCTATTGGACTAAAAATCTTAACATAGAACTCAAAAACTGACAAAATAGAGTTCTGGAATTGGGCAGGATCGATCCTGGCAAGGGGGGAATGATTCTGTCAGTGGACCTCTCCACATGTGCAACATGTGAAAGAAATCTAAAGCCTAAAAGAAATAAAATGTGGAATAATAAAATAAGAGAGACCAAAATTTTACATAGTTCGGTCTATAATTTACGTCCACAGAATAAAGCTCAAAGGGTTATATTGTTGCTGTTATTGCTGGACTAATTTACAATACAAATGATCCCTATTTATAGGGATATAGAGAAAATACAAAATGGTATGTAAAGAGAATATAATTAAATCAGAATTAAACGTATTCAAATCTGATTTGATTATAATTAATTACAATTAATGAGGATTAAATCAAATCCTCCAAGACCACAAATGCAAATAATGGGCTAACTATAGGCTAAATATACAGTATCAATATATTCTCTAACATCTCCCTCCTTCTTCTTCGAGCCAGCTAGGAGCTAAATAGGCATGGGTTTAAAATAAGATCACAAATGCCAAAATACAAATAATGGGTTAACTATAGGCTAAATATAAAAGCCAACAATGAGGTAAAATAGGTCTAGGTCTGAAACAATACCACATAAGCCAAATATACACGGGAAAACTATAGGCTAAAATAAACATGGGTTTGAAACAATACCACGTGCCAATAGATGGGTTAATGACAAAAACAATGAGCCAACAAAGGGTCAGAATAATATGGGCAACTTAGCCTCTCTTTTTTCTTTTTTTTTCCTTTTTTCTTTTTTGATTTTCTTTCTTTTTCCTCCTTTTATTTTTTTTTTCAACTTTTCATCTTCCCGAGACTACCCATTGGGCACTCACTACCAAAACTACATCTTTCTTCTTCTTCTTCTTTTTTTTTTTTCTTTTTTTTTTTTTTTCAACTACAGCACTACACCACCTGTATCAATCAGTGCATAACAACCAAACTTGATACCTTACATACGTGTAGCAATCCAAGCACATCCATCTGTATCATGTTGAACCTAGAACGATCTTCAACCCATGAAAGTGAATCTGCCAGAAGTGAGTCTCACGCAATTCAGATCTGAACATGAGAAACGAGGAGACGACGGAGGCTTGGTGGTTAGACGGTTGGCCAATGAGCGGTTGGGTGCGGCGGAACGTGGCTGTCTGGGATGAGATCCGTCGGAGATGATGGCTGGACTGGAGGACAGTTTCTCAAGTGCGCGCGGGAGAGGCAGGTATGGCTTGACCCCAATGAGTTCAACGAAATCTCCATGGCCTTTGGTTGTGCTGAGACAGCCAAAAGGTCTTTTTTTTTTTTCTTTTTTTCTTTTTTTCTTTTTTTTTCAGGAACAGTACATAAAGAAGAGAAAACTTGAGTCTGTTTTCCACATTAACAGAACGAAAAGGAAAAGAAAACTTGAGAACAACAATTTTTTTCTTTTTTCAATACCATGCAAAATCTACGGTGTGGAGATCTGCAAAATATTGACTATCAAGATAAAAATGAAATACAAAGAAAAACGAAAAATTTCACAGGATTATTGAATCGAATATTGGCGTTAGTCTATAGCAATAATACCATGAAAGAAATCTAAAACCTAAAAGAAATAAAATGTGAAATAATAAAATAAGAGAGACTAAAAATTTTACGTTGTTCGGTTTATGACCTACGTCTACAGAATAAAGGTGCGTTTGGGAATGCGATTTCGTAGAGAAAAATTGCGATTTTAAACCAAATCACAAAAAATGAACCGTTTGGAAATTGCGTTTTAAAAAAATTGCGATTTGAAAACGTAGAAAAGTGCTTATTCAAATCACAGGCAATGGGGTGCTTTTTTTTGAAAATGCAGTATTTTAAAATGCTATTCTACAATTTTAAAAGTCAAACTGCGATTTTGCCAAACGCTTAACTGTGTTTTTAAAAATCACTTTTTTTAAATCGCACATTTTAAAATCGCTATTTTAAAACCGCACTTTTTGAAATCGTTAAGCCAAACAGACCCTAAAGCTCAAAGGGTTATATTGTTGTTTTTATTGCTTGACTAATTTACAATACAAATTATCCATATTTATAAGGATATAGAGAAAATACAAAATGGTATGTAGAGAGAATATAATTAAATCAGAATTAAATGTATTCAAATATAATTTG
This sequence comes from Alnus glutinosa, assembly GCF_958979055.1. Classification (NCBI taxonomy): domain Eukaryota; kingdom Viridiplantae; phylum Streptophyta; class Magnoliopsida; order Fagales; family Betulaceae; genus Alnus; species Alnus glutinosa. The sequence goes on along the minus strand of NC_084888.1, from coordinate 14,047,296 downwards.
ATTATAATCAATTACAATTAATAAGGATTAAATCAAATCCTCCAATATACGGAGAGTACTGTAATAAACGGTATCAATATATTCTCTAACACGTACGCTTAATTAGATTTTTGGAAAATCTATATCCTTTTAATTTACTTATTAATCGAGTGAGTAATGTTTTTTGCATAACTTTTGTACAACTTTTTTTAAAATCAACCATTTAATATTTAGGACTCACATATAGAAAAACAGATCTAATAATTAATCATTAAAAAAAAATTATTAAAGTTTTAAAACGGTGGGTTTCAGTTGTGGTTGAAGATGGGGTGGAGAGGCAAAATTACTTGATGCTTTAGGGTTCCTTTAATGTAACTTTCAATTTTTCTCTTTCTTTTCCCAAAAAGTCTTAATATCTTGAGATTCAATTTTTTTGTAATTTTTTTTTCCTGTAATTGAGCCTTAATTAAATAGTATTGACTAACCATTTTACCATAATGAGGGCCATAAAAGATTTTTTTTTTTCTCTTTGTTAAATAAAACTTAATTATACTATTACTAATTGGGATCTTATTAATATTCCACTAGGAGGCTGCCTAATTAGCCTAGCCAATATATATAACTAGGCCATGCCTTTATACGTGCGTGGCGGATTCCTAACATTTTCCTCTTGTGACATAACCCAAATTAAAGTTATCTCCAATAATCTTGAGTTAGCTAATAATTTGTCATATGATGGAGTAGGTATGTCTTTAAATCCTAATTTGACAAATGACACATAAAGACAAATAAAATAAAAGGAAAACAAACAATTCTTAACCTCCCATTTCCAACATGTAGCTGGCACCATTGTTGTAAGAGATACCGTACACTTTCCTGATGGACGTAAACCACTCAAGACAACTTGCATTTGCGTGTCGGGCTCGATTTGACACGTGTCGATACAAGGTATAAGTATAAGACTATATAGATCAACTATAATTTGACCCATTTAATTCAAACCCCTAAACTCTAGCCCTTTAATTTTGTTGTCAAAAATCGTCGGCTATTATGTCGCGTGTCGGGTTCGGGTTCGGATCGTGTCAAAGCATAAGTATAAGACTGTATAAGTCAACCCTAACCTGACTCATTTAATTAAACAGATCAAACTCATCAACTCTAATTCTTTAATTTCGTGTTGAATTCGTGTCAGATTCGCAGTTCGTGTCAAAAATTAATAACCCAATGTAAACGGGATAGACATGCATTTGTTGCATCATGCGTGGATCGCTAACAATTCGTGCATACAGCAAATATGATAGAACACTTACAAGACTTACCTGTCGGAACGAGGTTCAAACAACCTGTCTACTTATTAAAGTAAATGAACTTATTAAAACTCTCTCTTGCATGCTCAAATTAGAGCCGTATCCATCCAAGGAAGCCACTGTGAAAGTAGACAGCAATGGGGCCGGTCCTTAACGTCGTTTTGCGGGGACTTTACGGCAACATTGGTTGATGAGAGTGACGAGGATAGCATGGGTCTTGGCCGCTAGTATTTGTTTTACGAGTTTGAATATGACGTGTTGCTTATTCGCAATTGCTTAGCGCAGTGCATGGAATTTAGAATTTAGCCACAATTTTCACTTTTTTATATTATATTATATTATCAACATTGATCAACTTTCAACGTTAATTATAAATGTATGATTAAGTGTAAAGAAAATGACAATGAGATCGATAATATATAAATATAAATAGGACTAAAAGCTTAATTAATTACCAATAGAGTCGTGGAAACCTCGCAAGAATCTTCATGGTTTTTGTTTTTTTTCTTCTCTTTCGCCATCACGTCGCTGTCTGGTCAAATTGAGGCTGCGGGCGTCCTTCAATGGGGATGGGCTTAGCTTCTAATGGAATCCAGGCGGGAACCAAGTCTAAACGCATCAAATTAATTGGTACGGTAATATTTAGTGCAGAAGATAATGTGAAAGGAAAAGAAACAATGATGACTTCTTTTTTTTCTCTTTCTTTTTTAATGGCTAATGCAAAAGATGATCTTAACTTAACTGCGTTTCACACTCGACAGACAGATCGATCGAACAAAAGAGGGACTAAAATTCTTTTGAGAAAAAAAAAAAAAAAAAAAAGAGTAAAATCTGTCGTATAATTTGTTTTGGTACTACCGATCGCCTCCTCCGCCGTAACTCGGTCGAGTACAAAATCGCAATTCATTTGATCTCGTATTCGACATGGTGATTAATTTTAATATCAAATGATACAAACTTTGAATAACCTTCACTTCTAAAAACTAGCTTGCAAGAAAAAGACGATGAGTACACATAACTAAGATTTTACTTAACATTCGTGAGATATTTAGGATCGCAACATTCGCTCTCAATCCCAAACTTCTAGAACACAACCCAAGCTAGTTGTGACAGATATTCCAAGGAAAGTACCTGGCAATTCTCAATAGACTAACGCATGAGTGGCTCAAGCTTTAGACAAATAATTATACAATTGAATAAGGCCTCCAACAAATAATTATACAATAAATTTGTATTTTTTAAAAAATAAAAATAAAAATGCATTTTAAGGCTCTAATATGTTAACAAGTTAATAAAATACTCTTTAATTAAGGCCCGCACTTAATAATTGTACAATAAAGGTTATTTAAATTTTAAGACTCTAATATGGTAAAAATTTAATAAATAGTTTCTAACTAAAGCCCTCAATCATGGTAAAAGTAATTAAAAATTAAAAGTTTCATTATTCACATTCAAAAAAGACATCCATAAATTCTTGAAAAATTCCACTTATTTACTTTTTCTGAAAGCCTCATTTTTACATACATGAAATTAGTCCAACATGCATAATTTTTTCTCCAACGTTTATTTGAATTAAATATTTAGAAAAATATGAAAAGTCTTCAATGTGCATAAATTCTCATTATTTGTGTTGTACATAATATTTAGAATTACACCATCAATGAGTTTTCAATGTCCAACAATTTTATTTTTTTTTGCATTATGTTCTATTACACATTAATCTTTATATAACTTATTCCCATTTTTCTCTTTATTTTTCTTTAAATCTTATTATTTCATGTCTTTGAATCAAGTGATAATTGATAAGTCAACCTATATCTAATAAGTTATTAAAAAAAATTAAATTTAAAAAAAAAAAAAAAAAAAAACAACAACCTCACTTAAACTTATCGCTTTTAAGCCTCAAAAGTTGATCGAGTCGTCCCCAACTAACCTATGTTACATTTGACAGGCATAACACATCTTTATCCAAACAGGCCACATCCTTGTGATTAAGTCCAATTTACGCCACCAGTGAAGTCCAAGACTATCACAGATATATCGATCCTTAGGTGTCAAAATTGCCTAATTACCAAATCTCACGAAATAGTAGGTGTGAGATTTTTTTGGGGGGGGGGGGGACAAAAAGTTGGGCAGGGACAATACAAATCATGAAGTAGAACAAGTACTTGGGCATGGACTTGAAAGCCAAACAGGGGACCATGAATGTGGCCCATTAAACTGGTAATTTCTTGGCAATTGTTGTGACATTTAGGTATATTTAGTCCTTAAGCAATATTAATTGAATATGATTTAGGTTTGTTAATGAGATTATTATAAAGAAGATCTAAACCATAATGTCTTGTGAGTTATAAACTCTAGTTCATAGTCAGTAATAAAATTAGTCATTCCATCAACTTTTGATTGATAAGTTAGTGTGGTTAGAATACAATAAACTGGACGACGTTAGTTGTTATTCTATTAATTAATATTGATTGAATAACTTGAACTCGCGTTTTCTTATAGCATTGGCTTTCATTCTTGAGAGGAATGTGAAGTGTATGTCACTTTGGTTCATTTAGGAGTGTGATCTTTTATGGTCAAAATCACTTTGCGTTGCATGATCACATGTTCAAAGCAATGTGAAATATCCCATTGAAATAGATTTACTAGGGAGTAAAATAAAATATACTCAATGAAATATAATTTCAAGAGTATAAGAGTAATCAAGAGATTAAATCAATAACTCAAGAATTAAGAGATAGTGAAATAAAGTGACAGTAAACTTTTTATATTGGCTTTAATTTCATTACGGATATTTCATAGAGCGGTCAAGTGCAATTATAAGAAATTAAGGGAACTCTTGTTTAATCAAAAATAAATACTATAGTGCAATTACAACATTTTAGTGAAGTAAGTTGTAATTATTGGTAACCTAGAACAAGTCATCGGATGACAAGTATCCTAAGCCGATTAGAGCTAATTTTATTTTTCCTTTAGGTCACTCTTCAAGCTAATAATTACTTTTTGGGTTTGACCTAATTGCACAAGGAGTAGAACTCCTAGTAGACGTGCGACTTGGTGTTAGTTTAAAACTTGGTTTCCAAGTCCTATTCTAACTATGATTCACATGTTTATTTAAAAGTGTCTTGTGTTCAAGAGCCCATATTCTTTGGCGGAGTAATGTTAAGGAGCATCTTTTTATCCTTCAAAAGTTAATGTGGTACATTAACTTTTGAAGGATAAAAAGATGACAAAAAATTATTCCCGACATTACTCCTCTTTTGCGTCTATTCAAAATTAAGGATAAGATCCAAGAGATCCGGAGAGCAAACCCTAGCCCAAAAAAAAAAAAGTCGTTCTTGAAAGTCTAAAACTTAGATATGCTCCCTCTACTAACTCTAGTTGAAGCATTTTCATTTCTTTTCTGCCCTTCGTCGTTGTGGTGCCCATTAGTGATATCAAACCCCCTTTACTTAGTTTTGTTCCCCTCCTTTTTTGTCTTTTTGCTTTTGTTTGTTGTTTAATTGTTTCTTTTCAGTTGTTTGCTTGTTTCATTTGCTAGAGAGAGAGAGAGGGAAGGCCGCAGAGCAAGAGAAAGGCAAGAAATGGTACAAAACCATGTGACTTTTACTTTGCACTCTCACATTAATCCTATTTCTTTGTGCTCAGGGTTGTACAAACAGTGTAGTTATTAACCGTTAATAACCGGTAACCACTAACCAGATAACCGAAAAATCAAAAAACTGAAAACAACCGCAACCAAATAACTCGATAACCGGGTACCCTGGTTGCAGTTACGGGTTACAGGAGTTTAAGAAATTGATTAATAACCCGATAACTGGTTTATATATATATACATATATTACAAACAGGAAAAAAAAAATGTAAATAATTAAAAAAATATATAACCTAATTAAACTTGGTGATTAAATGGAAGGGTTCGACATAATTACGTTTATGTAAAAAAAATGTGCACGCACAAAACTGGTGTTCATATTGTATAGTAAAAATTGTAAAATTGGTTTGGGTTATGGGTTATGCATTTCTTTTCTTTTATTTCTAATTATTTGTGTTTTCTGTGCGTGCTTAATCAGTAGAATTGGTGGACTGAACCCCAAATACAGGTTGCTTAACCAGAAGGCTTGGGAATCTGTATATTTGCTGCGTGGTTTGTTCTACAGATTGCCAATCAAGAAATAATTAATATATATATATATATATATATATATATATATATATATATATATATATATATATATATATATATATATATATATATATATAGAGCCTAATTAATAATTGTATGGTTGTTTTTGTTTTCAGTTTATTATGCTTTGCACGCCAGCAAAAACATAAAAACAAATGAGTAGACTAATCGAATTGCACTAATGACTTTGGGTAATTGATTGATTCTTAACTTTTTCTAACCATCAAGTGGTCAAAAGAAGAACAAAATTAAAGAAACATTTTTTTTATGTAACTCTTTAAGAATAATTTTGCAGCCTGCTTTTTGGGGAAGGTGCTATATCAACATCAGTGTTAAAACATTTTTTGATGTGACTCTTACAGTCTTGCTTTTTGTGAAGGTGCTATATCAACATCAGTGTTGTCTTTCGCAATACTAAGTGTGAAAGACAACACTGATGTTGATATAGCATATATATATATATATATATATATATATATATATATATATATAAATGATTAAAAAAAAATTAAAAAAAAATCAACAATATATAAAAATCAGTTATCCGTTTAATAATTAATTTTTAATAATGGAATAACTCGCGGTTGGTAATAACAGGTTGCAGATGCAGTTATATGAAAATAACTGCGATCGCAACCGGTAAATTGCGCTCCCTTCAAAATTGCATGGTATGAACAACCTAATTTAAGGGGAGAGACAAAAAAAAAAAACAAAAACAAAAAACAAAAACAAAAACAAAACAAAACTTCACAAAATCTTACCCCCTTAAACTTCCATGCGTTTTGAAATTACACCCTTAAAGTTCAAAAATTTGATTTAAACAATCGAACCTCTAATTTTTTTTTGCAATGTATCCCATCTAGTAGAATTTTCCGTTAAATCCTAACTGATGCCTTAAAAATGACCAAAAACACCTTTTGTTATTTCATTTAATAATAAAAACAACGACAAAAAAGTGAGTATTTGACTGGTGGGTCAACAAAACCATGGCAAGGTCTTCATTCACGGCAAGATCACAGCATGACCGACGTTGAATAACCTTTTCCTTTTTGCTTTAATTTTTTTTTAACTTTATCAAATTTTTAATTAAAAATCAAGGGTAAATTTAAAATTTTATAAAAAATTTATTGGTATAAAGATCATTTCACCCCTTTCCCAACTCAAGGGTGTCTTTTACATCCAACTCCAATTTTTTCAACCAAGCTCGACCTTCATATTCAAAGGAATAAAGTTCTGTACATACAAATTTTTAAAGTTTTAGATAACTGGGATCTTGCTCATAAAAAATAAAATAATAATATTAATAACAACTTGATCTACGAACTAAGCCCCAGCAGTCCGGGCCGGGGGAGGGTGGTGTTGTTGTGGAAGAGAGAAAAAAACTTGATCAATTATGACTGTAAGCGTATGAATATTTAACCACAAGAAAAGGAAAATATATAATTACTGAAGGAAAAAAAAAAAAAAAATGAAGATGAAGAAGAAGATATAAACAGAACATAGACAAGCTTGATCGCAGGCTAAGCAGCTCCAGACTGATGGATGTGGCCGTACCTCCATAATTAAGAAAATTTCTTCCGAAAATTTACAACTGTGAAACAAGAGAAAAAGAAAAAAAACTGAGCCAGGTCACTAGTATTTGTTTAGGCTGGTAGAGAATGTACCATATTTGGTTATTAGAGCAAGTATATATCAATACCTCGTCCGAAAATGGCCGCACAAAAGTTATATACACAGACAACCCTGCAACATCACCAGCGTAAGTACGACATAAAAAGCATTCTTCGAGTGTAGATCACTAAGGTGACATGAATATCTCAGTAATGGCTGTAGTTACCTTTGTATTCATATAACACAAAACAAAAACAGACAAAAAAAAAATGGCTGTGGTTACCTTTGCCGAACAAAAATGCGTCGCTACAACTCAGGAGCAAAACAAAAACATGAAGCCCGGGAATACAATAACATTCAATGCTATCTGAAAACAAGGCTTCCATTCTGCTGCATCCTTAAATTTTCAATGAGCGACTGATAGAATGATTTCAAGGCCTTGATATCACTACCCTGCTGAAAGGAACATTTGAAGGCAGAGCAAAAATTAGAGCAGTTATGCCAAATATTAATTTCCTCATTCCTGTAAGCTATATATCTATCTACTATAGGGGGAAAAAAAACCCTGTTGACTAGTTGTAGATCTTTACTGCCATGGAGTATCAATTCCAGGGTCATTCCTGTTTATGCAAAGGAAGGTTCAGTGCCCCACATACTCTCTATAGTCTGGTTAGCCATGCTTAAACCATTAAATCTAAAACCAACAGAATAGATTTCTCTCCATACCTTAGGGATAGGCTCAAATTTCAGGCTAAAATATTGAGTTTGGGCTGGTTCTAGCTTCCGCCCAAGACTGGGCAAACCTAAAGTTTCCCTATGGTTATTTCTATTTTTGAAGTTCATTGTTGTGTAAGTATGCACATGCAGATACATATTGTACTTCAAATTGCATGATTATTTCAACATAAAGACAAATATCCTTGACTAGGGTGTACATGTGGATATCCGAGCGGTTATTGCGACTATTACGTACGGTTATTATCCGCTATCCACATATAGGTTTGCTCTATTTTAAACGCTTTTAAAAATAATTTTGACCGAATTTCAATCTTTTGAGCTTGTTTTGAAAATATAATGCAACACCAAATATATGTAAAACCGTGAAGAAAAAAGGATGATGGATACGACCTCAAAATATTCACGGTAATCAAATGCTCCCAAGAAACACCCTTACGTTCTTTTATACATAATTTAATGAGCATAACAATCAAGCCAGCAAACATAAAAACACATAAATTACAAGTTCAACATAAAAAACATAAATTGTCTAAATACCATAAGTGGAATATATATATATATATATATATATATATATATATATATATATATATATATATATATATATATATATATATTATCCACATCCGCATACCCTAAAACCACTATCTGTATCCATACTAATGGATAGTGATTTTTGTTATCTGCATCCGCATGTGCAGATAATAAATACGAGGGTTAATATCCGCCTGCATGTACACCTTATCCTTGACCATGACCTTAGATTCAAGTCACCACTTTCAACTAATTACATGAACCAAATACCAGATACCAGATACCAGCTGCTTAGTTGATAACATCCTAAGGAGTTTTTACCCTAAACCAGGTTGAAACTCAGACCCACCTCCACTACATGATAAACTTAGGTCTGGCTGGTCATAGGAATCGGATACTGCAAATTGAGCTGGGGCTCTACAGTAATAAACAGAGCTTGGAGTAATCTCAACCAGGCTCAGCCTGCCAAGACTTTCATTATGTTCTATGACAATGAACCAAGCACCAAGGGCAAAGACATCCCTAGTTTCAATTCTGCATATTTTCTATGGTGGTCTCACTTGTAATCCAGATCATACATAAACGTGGCACAACTTGCATATAACCATGGGAAAATTCTTATGAATGTATATAGCAACACTGTTCAGGAGCTAACTTTGGTTCCATCACTAGATGGATTACTTTTTATCAATTTATATCAAAATTGATTCTAACTTATAAACAAAGAGTAGGCTTAACACCACAAAAAGAACTTTTTCTTTATAAAAAATAAAAAAAAAAAAGAAAGAAAAGAAAGACACTACGACCTTTTTTTTATATGAACCAATGAATGAACATGTTAATGTATTAAAAGCATTCGCAGAACACATTATATCCTGGACCAATAAATTCTTAATTACATATACTTGAGTTACTTTTAATACCTGCAACCTCTGACAGTATTGCTCTGCCAAATCTTGAGAGCAATGTGCAGCTGGAAAACCTTTCGATACAAAATGAATGAGAAATTCATCGCCAAATTTTTCATACATGACCTTCTGAGCCAGCACAATTTCTCCAAACAAAACAAGCTGCCAAGTAAATTCAAAATAAAAATTTCTTATCAGGACAAAGCAATTAAGAGATTAAACTAAGTTCTTTGACAAGTACCAATAGATAGTTTTTTCCTTCTTTTTTTTTTTCCTTTTACTTTTCTTTGAGTACTAACAACCATCAATTAAACATCCAGCTGTCTATTTATTCACCCAACTGACATCAACCCCTGCCTTGATGAATTCACCATGGCCCCATTTATTACCATTAGCTTTTGAACATTACAACAAGAAATTACTATTAAATTCAGAATGAACAAATCTAAACAAGGATACCAAAAGAATAACACAACTTGGTTAGTACTTCTTTGATCATTGATTATGTCCCTATATAGTTGAAAATCCTATTAATACAATGATATAATTATGGAACTCAAAAGAGTAAATTACATTATCTTGTTTCACCATATTGTTATACCATAATAGTTCCTATAAATAAAATTTATCTTAATTAAAATTTAACACCTCAATCCCATTACATTTTTAACTGCCCCTAGATCCTGAAGGCTGTTCACAAGGAGTAGGATGCCTCCTTGCTAGTGCAACCCTGTACTTTTTTTCCGTGTGCTAGTGCAACCCTTCGTCATGTAGCAAATCAATTAAAAAAAAATTGTATGTATACAACAACAGTAAACTCATTCTCTAGCTTCTCTACTTATACCATACAATGCTCATTTTCTAGTTGGAACAGCATTTCTCTACAATGATGACTACCTTTAACCTGCAAGGCAAGTGTCAATCTAGAACTTTCCAAAATCACCTCCCACTTTACCAACACACTGTTGGTGTTTCCCACAACATCCTTCTAGGACAGATCAACATAATAACCATTGATTCCCAAGTAAAATAATTATTAGTCATTGGATTTCTTCTCTGCTAACCACTTTATTGAAAACCCAGGCAAGGAAGATGAACAAGCTACAGCGGCCAACCAAACGCCCTTCTCATCTGGGAAGGGAGGGAGAAGGACAGGCTGATAACTATGGCGATGGGGATACACCCAAAATAACAACAATCAGTAGCCATTTAGCTAGATTGTTTACTAAAACTTAGAAGTTCTGCTGCAGATCTTAACCAATCAAAAGGCTCTGTTACACATTAAATATGTAGTGCTATACATCAATTACTGGGTAAGAAGCTTAGATGATTATCTGATGACCACCTAAAATGTAAGAGACAATAAGCAGGAAATATTTCAACCAAAAAAGAATAATAAACTTACAGTATTTGCATCACGAAACTCGAACGATTTGTCAAGCAAGCTATACAAACAACAATTTGTTGCAAAGGCCTCGATTATGAATTTTTGGAAACCAGGGACCTGAAAATGATTCATCGTTGAGTATGATGAAGGGTTTAAAAAACAAAAAACAAAATCTCCAACAAAACAACGTTTGTGAGGGAACTTAGAGATTACCTTTTCTTCGCCACAAGGCCTGGCACACCAATCTTTAATCAATGTAATAAATATCTGAACACATGCCTGAGTAACAGAGAATAACAAGTTCAATTCAGATTATGACTATTCTTGTATGTTAGAAGTCCTAACGGACCTAACATGCAGTCAATCAAAATGAAGATGACCCAAACAGTACGAAGAGAAAAACTTGAAAGTATCACACACCTTTCTTACAAGAATATCCCTATGGTTACAAGACGTGTACAATAGCAACTGCATCATTGGATCCAAGTAGGCCCTACTTTTGGGGGACAGAAAAACAGAAGACAGATTATGTGTAGCTATTACATGAAGAAATGTATATAATCCTTTCTGAAGCTCCTGCAATTCACGGATTTCCTACAAGAAAAAAACAAGGGAGTCATGACATAATCAGAGTAATAGAAAAAAGCAGTTACAGAAGTTGAAACTTAGTATGTAGAATGCCTGAAGTGAATTTTCACTTTCATAGAATCATAAACATTGCAATCAATCAATATTCAAGATGTAGATATAGAGAAATTTTCAAAGCTAATAATAAATATTTTGCGTATAAAAACAATTCACTCCACTACCTAAATTTGTAAAAGAACTCATATGCTACCTGATGCAGCTTACAGACAAAAAGTTGAAACTTAAATATTCAAGATGTAGATATAGAGAAATTTTCACAGCTAATAATAAATATTTTGCATATAAAAACAATTCACTCCACTACCTAAATTTGTAAAAGAACTCATATGCTACCTGATGCAGCTTACAGACAAAAAGTTGAAACTTAAAATCCATATCATAGAACTTTTAATGTTCAATACAATAATTGAAAAGCCAAATTTCATATTTTTCCTAGTTTTTTTCATCCTTGTTTTTTCCTTTTTCTTTTCAATTCATAAGCATAGAAATAAACCAAGAGAAATTAGGCAAGCAATAAATGCAAAATAAGAGCCAGCAAAGATTAATCAACTTTTTCACTAGATGGTATATAGATGAACATTTGATTTCCCAACTCTATAACTTAGAGAGTACAGGAATTGATTATTTTTTTATTTAAAAAAAAAAAGGTGATCATTTTTTAAGAAAAATATCAACAAAGTGCATTTGTTTATAAAAAAGTGAGACTAAGTGATAAAACCCCCATATTTACTAATTTGAACTTGCATCACTGTCTGTGCAATTCAATTCAAGTGGTAGCATGACAATTCCTTATCATACAAAATTTAGTATCAACTTTAAGCACTTTAGATAGTTAAGAACAATCATATAGAATAAGGCTTACAGCTCAAGGGTCTTCAAGACTTGCGATTAAAGTGAACATTGAGATACACAGTGTTGTATATAACAAACAAGTCATGAGCACAGGCTGCAAAAGCATTCATCTTATGAAGAACAAACACCAAGAAAAATTTCACTGAATTGGTCTTCCTATACCTCAGTATTGGTTCCAGGTCCTGAAGGAAATGCATCTCTTGGGATAACACTAAATATCCTCCCAGTAATAGCAGGAAATACTTCTTCCAATATATCACGGAACAACGTGTTGAACTTACATATAAGTTGATTGAGTAACAAAAGAAAACCAACCATCTCCTTTGGCTGCAAGAGAAATAAAATCTAGAATTAATACCACGATGTCATTAGGCAATCAGCAAAGTGATGCAGAAATTGATAATCACCCGGGATCAGAATTTAGATAAAACATTCCTTCACAGATTAACTACTGCTAATGAGACAACAGAAATTCTTCCATTAAACTGAAAAGAGAAAAGGGGACAGAGATATATGTGGAAAAGACAGAGATATATGTGGAAAAGAAATAAAGTTAAGGATGGTGCCAAACAGTTTCAATTATTATACGTATATTCGACATACTTAGAATATGAGAGGAAAGGAAGCAATCAAACTGATTGTCTAAATCTATCAAACCAACTAACATTTTTGTTTGCTTTATTTTCTCTCTCATATTATAAACAAAAAGAGAGATATTTTATGAACGCATTTATGAGGCCCGAGATCAGAATTATAAATGTATAACACTAACAAAAATACCCAATACAGAGATATTAATGCTTCTTATATTCTATTCAGATATAAAACAGCAGAGAGGGGGGATGTATCCAATCAATTCAATGACAATAACTAATTTGAGCTAGAAATTCACTAAGCCTTCTCAAAGCAACAAAATTTATTGGAAGTAATGTGCTGCAATTCTAATGGCGATTCTACAAGTAGGTGGATTAGCAAATCATGCAGTAAGACAACAAAAAAATCTCAGTGAACAAGCATCTTAGGAGGGGGATGTCAAACTATTCAAAGAAGAAAACCACCCCCCTCTCAAACCAGTGACAGGATGGGACAGCATGAAGCTCCCTTGGTCATCATACAAATTAATTAATCACATTATATTCCATGTTATACCACATAGAATCCATGCTTATTAAAGAAGGAACTACAACTGCATAAAAAACCTGTGACAGGATGGGGCAGTGTGAAGCTCCCCCGTTTAAACTAATAATGTAAAATCCATGTGACACCTGGAGATTCCAAACTTATATTGTTATATTCCCTTTAGATGTGCCTGAAAGTTATTTCTTAACCGAACTCCAATAGTTAAGTACTATCTGCGCCAAACAGGGTTAGGGCAGAGCGGGCTACCTCTTGTCTCCATCTCATTGGCATCCCCTAGTAATGTCACCACTAGTTACCGAAACAAGCATTCTTTGAATGTATCGCAAACCGATGAATATACAAAACAACTGATTGGTTCTCAAATTTAGATATAGGAATGCAATTAAATTAACCAACCCAATCACAACTATGTTTTACCTCACTTTCTGCAAGCAGTTGCTCCAATGCCTTGGGGAGGTATGGGAATACAGATGCTCCTAAAGTTTCCACCATGCGATGTATAAATGACGTGACCTGAATGCCAAACACACTAGCATCAGGTAACAGATGCAGTTGATAAAATATCAAAACAATGTACTTCCATGGACATGATCTAACTCACCTTACTCCGCAAAGGCTCTACCTTTGGAAAAACGACAAGAACTTGGAGAAGAACATCCAGTGTCTGAATCAAAAACAAAAAACAACAAAAGCATTTTGTTAGCGTGAAGAGAACGAACAAGGACAAAACACCCCTACAATCATTTCTGCAGCAAAAAATATACTCCCATCCATTTACAGATTATCAACAATGAGTAAATTAGGCACCACAGGAAAAAGTCTCCAGTTGAGCAGCATTATACTTCAGTTTTTTTGTATCTCATCCAAGCAAGAAACTAATGAAATGATAAAATAGTTTTCTTTTTTGATTAAGGATAAAAAGATTAATAAGCAATTAATCAATTGGAGGTGGAAGACGACCTAAAAATGGCAGCATCTAACTGTCATATGCCCCCATGAAATTATCATAGAACACGGGAGTGTTCATCAAAGACTTAATGAAGACTGATGCTAAAAGCTATGAGGATGATTCACATAATTCTTCATAGAAAAATCAACATAAGAAAGATGCTAACCTGCTTGAACATGAGACCAATTGCTGGGCGACTAGCAGTTACAAGGCGCTCACTGAAACCCTGAAATACATATAGATATATTGAGAATAATTTTGCAAGCGTATTAAGTTAGAACTCCAAATCCTAATCCAAACACAGTGAAGTTAGGAAAAATTCTGAGTGTTTTTCCAATTTCACTACTGTGAAGAACAAAAAGAAAGGGGGAAAAAGGAATACAACTTAAAACTTGACATACACTGCTAAATACATAAGCAAGTTCAATCAATTAGGCTCAGAATATCTATGAAATCAAAATAAGGTGACTGTTTTTTTAGTAAAGAGTTGTATTAGCAATCATGAGGGGCTTTATAAAACTATGGAAGGCAGAACAGAGGAAAGGCATTGCACAATCATTATATATAGGACAGAAATTTTCTACATGCCAGAAGCACATGCTATTAAAAAAACATGTGCCTCTTACATGCAAGGGACACATGTCACTTTTATAAGTTGGTTTGTATGAGTTTCCTACAAACCAGCTTATAGGAAATTTCTGTCCATATATAAAATATACAAGGCAGAATGAAAAGGTACCAAGCAACTTATTAGAAGCTCATAGAATGGAAAAGAACCTTGCTGAGAGAATTAATTGCCATGATTATTTGCTGGATAACAGCAATTTTTGCAGGAGCCTCTTCCAGAGATAATAATTTTGCATTCATGAGCAACGCCTCAACCTGCATTGAAGGATGATCTTGTCAAAAGCATATATATTAAATATTAGTTGCTTCATATTTTTGAATAAACAAAGAAATTTTTGGGGGCAGGGGAGGGCAGGAAGCTCCTACAAAATTGAAGATTCCATTAATAGAATTTAGATTAGAACCTGTTGACAAAGAGGAGTGAGCAATGCAGAGAGGTAATCAGATTGCTTTTCCAGCGGTACATCTTCCATCCCAATCAATAAGCCAATTGCCTGCAAAGGGTACAAATTAAAACAAAACAAACCACCGGAACCTCTAGAATGAATTTCACACATATACAAACACAAACTACAGAAGAACCATGAGGGCAAAGGAATACCTCAAAAATGTGACTACCATCTTCAGATCCTGTAAGATCTTTTGATGCATAATCCATACTTGTAAATCGAGCAACTGTGTCTTGCAGGCTCTGAAAATTCACAAAAGAATAAAAAAATCATAAAATAAAATAAAAATCAGAGGACATGGAAAGAGAAAGGGAATGATTAATGGCAAAATCAATCAAACCAATTGGGGAGAGAAAGAAATAGAGGGTAAACTATATAAGGCAAATATTCACACAAACGATATATGCAATAAAATAAAATAATATAATATAATATAATATAATATAAGGTAGAATAGAAAAAGATGACCATTCAATTACCTGCAAAATTGTCTCTATAAAAGGCACAAGCTTAACTTTCAGCAATTTTACAATCCTCATGAACAGATAACTTGCCCTTCGGCTGACATTGATGTTTGGATGGTGTATACCTCTTTCATCAAGAAAGGCAGCCAGAACAATAGGAATATATTGGGTATTCTCCTGAATAAACTTCATATATCTTGTTACTGTCTCTAGATACACAAGGGCAACTAGCCTATTAGAATGGCAAGGAAACCTAGTTGATAAAAGCATTGGCACCAACTCACGCAAAAGTCCACTTCCGGTTCGCATCGACTCATCACTTATCGACTCCCCTAGAGCATAAAAAAGAGAAAGTGCAGCTTCCACCTCTTCAACATTCCTGTCAGGTGAAGATGCAACAGCACTAGCTAATGAATTTCTGATAAATACCTGAGTAACATCAGGAGCTACACGATTCACATTACGAAGCAGCACAAATAAATCCTTCCTAAACTCCACCATCCTATCTTCCTCCTCCCTCCCAATTTTATCCAATATATCGAGATTATTGCGGTATGTAGGATCATAGCGAATATGTGTCAGGATCACTTCTAGTATCTGACCAACGTGAAGCAGTTGCTTCTCCCTTAAAGGAGAGAGGCTTTTCATTGTGCCAACATAACTCGAAAGAAATTGCACTATACTAAATGCTGCATCAACCTCACAGTTCTGCATTACATAAAAAACTGAAGGCAAGACTTCATTCAAAAGCTCCATTGAAACACCCTTCGCTTCCTCAGAATTTAACCGTTTAAAGCATTCTAGAACTTCCGCTGCATACCCACTGAGCAGTGCAGCAATGCTTGAAACCAACTCAGAATCACCATCTTCAGCAACCAACCCAAAAACCCGACTTATAGGAAGATTCTGCAACAGTAACAGTTTAGATTGTGGTTCCATCCGCTTAGAAACCACTGCCAACAAACATGCAGCCGCAGCACCACGGAGTTGTTCCGACAGCCCACCAACCAAAATCAAGTCAAACAATAGCGGGATAAACACATCATTCACAATCAAACCAATGTCAATCCAAGAAATGTAGCTCCTCATTGATTCTAATACACTTGTACAGAGTTCCTGATCAGAATTCCTATACAGTGACACAATGTCATATGACGCTCTCACTATCTGAGCCACACACTGCTGCCTCATCGCATCCTTAATATGCGTGGCGACCA
The DNA here is from genome assembly GCF_958979055.1 of Alnus glutinosa. NCBI lineage: Eukaryota > Viridiplantae > Streptophyta > Magnoliopsida > Fagales > Betulaceae > Alnus > Alnus glutinosa. Next base: position 14,030,297 of record NC_084888.1, on the reverse strand, counting down.
CCAACTCTTCAGGCGTTCGCTGATAGTCCAAACTAATCACTTCATCATCCAACGCATTCAAAATCCGACAAAACATATCTATCACCAGAACCCCTTTGTGCAGGCGATGCAAAAAATCAACAAACACGGAGGACCAAATTAAAGGATACTCAAAATAAATCAGAGTAACCAAAACCTGAGCAAGCTTGTTCTTTATAAATGCAGGACCCTCTATAACCCTAGCAACATTCTTATCATCGACAGCTTCCAAACACGCTATCGAAAACACTGATTTTCTAATGAAAAACTTCTCATCCGGACTCATGGATGCGTACCGGAACCGAATAACCTCATGAAGTGTCTGTAAACACCAAAATTGGACCTGAACTATGCCTGAAAAGCACAATTTATCAATACAAATACTACAAATTGAAGGTTTTTCCTTGATTTCATCACAATAATCCTTGGCCTTCTTTTTCAATCCTTCATCAATAGAACCCGATTCATCGAACAATATAAGAATAGCCTTCTCCAAATCATCCATTCTTCTAAAACCCCTAAAAATCCTAAACCTCAATACGCTTTCCTTTACTTCCGCACACTTTTTTGCATAAACAAAGTTTTCCCAGGAAAAAAAAAATTGACAACTTTTAGCTTATGGGTTTTTCTCGCAATGTCTCCGGGGTTCAAGATTTGGATGAACAGTGAACAACACCAAGGGATTTTGAGAGACCGATAGATTGAGAGGTTTGTGAGAACTTACCTCAATTTTGATCAGATCAATTGGGAGATCTTTATATTGTGTGTGTGCTGTGTATTTAGGGCTAGGGTTTTTCTTTGTTCGTCTGTATTGTCTCTGCTTGGTTTTCTGTGTTGGCGAGCACACACTAGGGTTTGGTCAGATGGGGTTTATATTTATAGTTTAGTTTCCCCGAGGAATATAGGAATATACAGTCATGGCTAGGAGAGGACCGGAGCTTTCTAAAGACGGCTTAAGACCGACTGTTAAATTACTAAAAAGGGCTAAATATCTTTTATCCCGGTGTTTAAATTTTTTATTTTTTTTTTTTGCCTTTTATGTTTAATTTCGTATTATATATGGTACTTCGTTTAAGGTTAAAAATAAAAATAATACTTTCGTTTAACTTCTATCTAAAAATTGACCAAAGTCCGGGTCATTGGCCTTAAAAAATTAACATGTATCTCTTGCCTAATTAAAAATGAGAAATGCTTGACATCCTAACACTTTTTTTCAGAATTTAGTTCCAACATGATGTTTCACAATCCTATGAGATTATGGCACATTTTCCAAAATGATAAATCTTATAGGATTGTGACACATAAGATTGTAACCAAATTCTGAAAAAAAAAAAAAAAAAAAAAAAAAAAAAAAAAAAAAAAGTGTTTGGATGTCTAGCATTCCTTATTAAAAATTATAAAACTAAAAAGAACTGTAATAAATAAATAAACTTTTGAAAAAAAATATAAATAAAAAGAATGGTGGCTATGGGGTGGTTCGGCCACCCCAAAAAGCAAAATGGGGTGGCTAAAATCATCCCTAAAAACCTTGGGAATGGCTCAGCAACTCCCGTTTGGCATGGAGGTGGCTTCAACCTTCCCAGACCGACCAGTATGAGGGTGGTTCAACCACCCCCACAAGGCAAAAAAAAATAAAAATCGTTTAGGGTGTAATCCTTGGGGGTGGCCAAACCAACCCTATAGGTCATGGGTGTTGTTCGACCACCTCAGACCAGCCATGGGATGAGCCACCTCTCTTTTTTTTCTTTTTTCTTTTCTCCAGAAGTAATTTTTTAATGTTTTTGTTTTTTTAAAAGGTTTTTAATATTTTTAGTTTTTTAATTGTTTAATTGTTTGATTTTATTTTTAAAAGCGCATAGGACACATGTCTATTTCTTAAGGATCCTGATGTGAACTTCCGTCAATTTTTGGATAAAAGTACATTTCCCATCTTTTTTTTATAAACAATGTACTATATGTGATACGAAATGAAGCATAGAGACAAAAATAAAGTTTTTAAACCCAAAAAAAGGTATTTAACACTTACTTAAATACCATCGTTGTTTGGAGGAGAAAATATAAACAACAGGTGCGATTTAGGAATTTAAATTTTGGCAATGGGCTCCCAAAGAAATATGCATCCTCTCTATTTCAAATTTCAAATTTATTGTTATGAATTTTTTTATTTAAATGTATAAATAATGTCACATGTTAAATAATATCATTTATACTATTAGATATAATAAAATAATCCATCTTCATTTCATTTTATGCTCCAATTATTTCGAAGTAAAATGTTTTTCGTTGTAAAATATTTTCAACGAATCTAGCACAGTTCAGCCGAATTCTTTCTTATTGGCCAGATTCCAAACAGTTTAGCCGGAATTTGGCTTGGCCGGATTCTGACGACCTTCGTTAGAATCTTGTCACTTTTGCCAGATTCCAGCCTGTTTTGCCGATATTTGGTGGCGGCCGCTAGTACCAGAATCCGGCGATTAGATACCAAAATTCAAAGACCTTCAACAGTAAATTTAGTCTACCAACAAACTCCAATATCCGACGCTGCGAATTCTCACAAACATACTTGCAAGAATGAATAGTTTAAATCCAGAATTCGATTTACGGTGTTTAAAAATTAAAGATGCTTTTACAGTCAAGCTGAAAATGATTTCCGTTGAACATCATTTTCGATTATACTAAATACCAAAAAATACAAAAAATATTTTACGTCCAAATAAACGGAGCATTAAATTGATAGAATCCTTTTTCCACTCCAAAAATTTAGTAAATATCAAACAAATTATGTTACAAACTAGTTCAGAATTTTATTATTTTATTTTTGAGTGGATGTATTAAAGTTTTTAAGGTTAAATACCTACCACACCCATGTAGTTTGCAACATTTATTTTTTGCTCCCTAAATTTTACTTTTTATTATAGGTGGTACACGTGGTATAGGAAAAGATGGAAATGTAACATCCGTCCATTTTTTCATCCAAAATTAATGTCCAGCCATGGCATCCTACAGGTGTCGGCATACATGCGCGACACCTGTCTCCGTGGTACACCTCAGTGCTGACGTGGCTACCATATTTTTTTTATATTATTTTAATGATTTCATTTATATATATATATAGAGAGAGAGAGATGACTGAGCCACCCCCAAGACCATTTTTTGGCCACCCCCATTTGGCTTGGGGGTGGCTCAGCCACCTCCAAATAGGCCTGTCTGGGGGTAGCCAAACCACCCCCGTAGCCCACGGGGATGATTCGGCTACCCCCAAATGCCAAAACCTAATTTTATTTTTTCTCACTTTAGCCATTGGGGTGATTTGGCTATGGGAGTAGGTTAGCCAAACCAGAATTTATATATATATAAAGGAAATCATTAAAATAATAATAAAAAATATATATGGTAGCCATGTCAGTGCTGATGTGTACTACAAGGACAGGTGTAAATAGACGGATGTACCATTTCATCTTTTTCATACCACATGTACTACCTATAATAAAAAGTAAAAGTGAAGAAACAAAAAATTAATGTTGCAAACCACTAGAGGCAACTAGATATTTAACCCAAGTTTTTATATGCCGAAGTTTTGGAAGCAAACGTATGAAGTTAAAAGAGCATTGTGTTGAATCTGGTCAGCATGCAGTGGCGGACCCAGACAATTGTGATCGGAGGGGCCGATAAATATAATTTAAAAAAAAAAAAATTGAGTAATTTGTCACACAATGTGTATCACAAAAATATATTATAAAAGTTCATAAATATATGCCAAAATTAATATATTAGCAACAAAAACATGTTGTCACTAGAACAAAAAGACAGAAATATAAAGTGTTTAATGAACCTATATTTTTCAAGTTAAATTACAACCCTATAAGAGACAATCAAAGTTAATAAACAACAATATAAACAATCATAGAATCACTGTCTTTTTTTGTTTATCATGAAAGAGACATAAGATTGTAGGAATAGCATAAATAAGATAAAGTGGAGAAAAAATACCAATGTAAATGCCGCCTAATACCGTCTCGGTGTGAAAGCTCTATCCAAATCTTAAGAAGAAGATGAATTACAATGCAACCTGTGTAGGGTGGGATCATCACAACAAGCAAAAATTTGATTTAATAATATGCTCTATCTATCTAACTTGAAATGACAAAAGCTAAATTTTGTTTTCAACACATTAATCACATTTGACATTTCCAACTATGCATTGCTCAACTTAGGCAATCTAATATAAATTATATAATGATCAATTGATCATTTGTACTAGCAATTTATCATTTTGTTTGAAAAAATTTACTTGATGTGTGCTATACAAAATACATAATATTATCTTTTAGACTTTTACATTTTCCACATAAAAAATTTATTTCCATAATTTCTACCGTCTATAATTAGATATATTTATTTACACAATTTTATTGATTTTCATATGAACAAAACTTAAACAACCAAACAAGAAAAAATTTACTACAATTCTACAATTTCAAAAGTCAAAATTAGGCACTTATGAACAATAATATTTAAAAAAAAAAAAAAAAAACTTACTTTTCGCTGCCTCAGTGCCTCTCTCTAGTCTCCATGGCACTTCTTCAGTCTTCTCTTGATTGAGTTGGTTATATAAAGTAACAAAGAGTGAAAGAGTCAAAAATTTAAGACTACCTCTTCAGACTCTTCTTTGTTAGTTCGTTTCATTTTCTCAAGCGCAGAGCACTTCTCAATCTTCTTGTCTTCCACAGTTCCACTTCCCACGATTGACGATCGAGTCTTTAAGAAGTCTGATTTTTTTTTTCTTCATTTCTCATGTAATGATGTCATGAATCATGATGTGAAGTTCCTGAGTTCCTGACACTTGATAAGTTGATACAATGACACTTGTAACTAGTTACAGTGGTAGGCTGAGGGGCTAAGCATATAGGAGTATGGTTTGGAGAATTTTTTTTTTTTTTTTTTTTCAAGTTTTAACGTAAGTTGAGTCGTTTGATTGATTTCATGACTTAAGTGGTGGGGCCAAGACTGCAAGACATTAGAAAAATCTGAAGAAAAAAATTACTAATTTTTTTTTTCTTTTTTCCAGCATGGCCCATCCTCTGCTGGCCTCTTAACAAGTCCGCCACTGTCAGCATGCACACATGAGTAAATTTGTCGGGAAGACCGAGGTCCGAGATTGACCATGGCACCTCTGGTCAGCTTCAGTAAATATGTATTCTTTGGAGGGTATTTTAGGAGACAGATTTGAGATGGGCTTAGAGCCCATGGTACTAAAAGTAGCCGAAATCAGCCCAACCCAGCCCAGAGATTACATTGTATGAGCTTGATGCAGTAACTTGTTGCTACTTTTCTTTTTTCTTTTCTTAATTATCCGAAAAAATAAAATCTTATTGCTGACTTGGCATTTCGTATGATTGACTTAACGGTCATCACATCATGAGTCATGCTTTACATTAATTTATTATATTTATTTTATATTAATTGATGTTGAATCTTTTAAATAGTTTTTCTTTTTAATTGCTTAACATATCATTAATCAAAGTTTGATTTATGCGTGGTTTATTTTGGTGTAAAATAATTTTTGTTGTAAAATATTTTTTAAGAAGTTATTTTTTAAAAATATATTTTTTGCCGAAAATATTTTTCGGTATTTAGCACGTACAGAAAATCACAAATGTTTTTTATATTTTAATTCAATCATATTAACTTCTCAAAATCAATTTTTATTCGCAACATAAAAATATTAATGTGAAATAATAAAAAAAAAAAACTAAAAAAATTATGTTTAACTAAGATATACACATTAATTAACAGTGATAATATGTTTTATCAATCGAGATTATTTTAAAAAATTATTTTTAAAGTGGCTGAATCCCGTCCATCTGGCCAAATTCGGCCAGAAATGGCAAGGTTCTGGCTAGATTCGGCCAGATGGCCACAATCCGGCCGTTCTGGCATGATCCCAATTATATAACCGGAATTTGACACAGTATCGTAGGAATCTGACAATAGTCGACTACTTGATCGTAAAAATTGACTGCGTTTGTCATATGAAAAAAATAATTTATGCTTTTAAAAAGAAAGTAGCAATGTGTGGATATTGCAAATAATGCATTTATCTAGGTAGCCTCCATAATTCCGTCCAGCTTGGCCTACATCTCCTTGGGCCACTTGTCCGCATGGCTAGCTACTTCAGTTTCCTGCCTCCACGTTCTTTCCTTTCAGATTTCTTTTTAGGAACTGCCACCGGTTCTTCAACATCCTATCCCCCATTTGACTTCCCTCGTCAGAATCGTCTTCTTCTTCCTCTTAACATGGAGGTGGCCGGCTCCGATTCATTGCGATGGGGGTCCTTGATTCCAATGTAAGATTTGCTGCATATTAGCATTTGGTTTTTTTTTTTTTTTTTTTTATGCTGTTTGGCAAGCAAGTGTAAAATCAATTTTATTTTCTCTTTTTCCAAAAAAAATTAAATAAAAAACATTCTAACTCTTTTACACTTTTTACATCACATCAATAATTTTTTATTACTATTCAAATAAAAAAATCCACTACAAAACAAAATTTTTTTACTTTTCTATAAAACATTCTCTTATTTTATATCACATAAATCACTTCTTACTATCATTCAAATAAATATTCTATTACACAATTACTTACCAAACATCTCCGTTTGCACCATACAATTTAGGACAACTTGTCCGGGTAAACATTATGCCTAGGAGTGTAAACGAGCTGAGCTACTCGTGAGCTTACCCGAGATCGACTCGAATAAGCTCGACTCGTGCTCGAATCGATTATTAAATGAGCTACTCGTGAACACGAAAATCAAACTCGATTATTAAACGATGTAAACTCGTATAAACTCGGCTCGACTCGACTAAAGCTCGTGAACCCGCTCGTATAAGGATCGAATCGTTTATTAAGGCTTGACTCGTATAATTTGTTAATATATAAGTTATTTTATATTATAGTATATTAATAAACAATATACTATATGTAAGCAAAAATTAAGTAACCAATGAAAATGGTCATTGGTCAGTATATATTAATTGGTTATAATTTATTGGTTATATGTATATAAAATAGTAAAAGTGAATAAGATCAATACTTAATTGTTAGTCATATGATATAATGACAATCTAGATACTTAATCATATTATTCATGTAATATAATATGACTATATAATCATATAATAATATAACATTGTAGCATATGATATGTAATCACTGATTCACTATATCCAATGTTATAAGTATTATTATTAAATACTTATGAATCATTATATCACCGTTATCACGTAATCCTATATTTAAGATCATATGAATCATATGTTATTAGTGTTATTAGTAGATAGTTAGAAATTATGATATTTATGACTTATAATAATTATACTTATCAATTTGTCATAGATAAATTATAATTTCATAAGTCAAGTGATATGATAAGATTCATAATTCATAATCATATATATATATAGATTACATACATAAGTATGAATTCACATTCAAGCAAAAATAAAAAAAGTATGAATTCACATTAATTGTATGATATAATGACACCTTTGAAACTTAATCATATTTTTCATATATAATGATATGTAATTTATATAATCCCAAATTAAGTTATTAGAATTGGTCCGATTGGAATTACCAATGTGTTAATTATAATCACAATTTAGGTATTATCATTAGAATTTAAATCATATGATCTAACATTGTGCTATATAACTATTAAATATGAATTATATGATCTAAGAATTATCATTAGACTTAAAAAAAAAAAATATTATTATCATTAGATATATAAGCCCATATTAAAATATAATAATTATCATTGTTAATATTTTAACTTAATATTTATATTGACTATTATTGTATTTTTTTTTATAATTAAATATTTATGAATTGACAGAATCGTTATATATAATATACTTATAAGTTATATCACATGATTCATATGATTTAAGATCAAAGGTCAAATGATAATACTTTTTTGTTTGAGATCATATGATAATACTTAAATTATATGATACTATCATTATATTTATATCTATATTAACTTATTAAGTATGTAATTATTAAGATTATGAATTGTTGTATCATAACTCATGAAGTATTAAGATTAAATATTAAATTAGAATTTTATAATTATAAAAGATATTGAAAAATGCAAATATGGGAAATGTGAATAGACTTGAATGCTTTTCTTTTATGTAGTTTCAGATTAAGACTTTTACAGTGTTTTTACCACTTCAACCATCTTCATGTGGTTGTTGTTGATCTCAAGTAGTGGGGGTGTAGATAGGCTTGTCTTATTATGTATCCCTTTACCTTATAAAACCACATTGTACAGCAAGGATCGGGACATTTATTTGTTATGAATCTATTCTTGGGAAGTTCACATCTTTTTTATTTTATAGGATCAGTCACTTCTTATTCGGATGAGAAATGCTGGTGTTCCCACCCCTATCCCACTCCCATCCCACCACTCCCTAAGTGCAAAAATCTGAAAATGAATTTATTAAATAAAAAATTAAAATCACTTAGAGTTGGTGGGATGGGAGTGGGATAGGGGTGGGAACTCTAGCATTTCCCTATTCGGATTAGGAGTAGTAAGGACCCCGTGTAACATTTTCCTTAAATTAATTAGAAAAGAAGACTATAAGTCTTGAATTTTTAAAATTTAAAGACAACCCAAAAGGAAAGAAAATTGCCTTTAATGAAAAATTTAAGATTAATTTTCAAAATTCAAACTTTGTATTAAATTTCACTTAAATTTCTATGAGTTTTCTATAATTATTATTAAGCATATAATTATGTAAACAAAGTTTTTTTTTAAAAAAAAAAAAAAAAAAATTGAAGTTAAAACAATGATTTTTTAAAACTAGTAATAATTAACTATTGTTTAACATTTCTAAAAAAAATATTACGTGGCATCAGTTTCCTTTTCAAAATTTTCACAAAGTTTGGCATGACTCTTGTCCTTGCTGCCTTTCAGCATTTTCAGCATACATGTGTTAATGCAGATAAATGTACTTATGCTATTTGATTTATAATTATTATTTATTGTTAGTGCGGTTAATTTGTATTAGGAGATTAGAGATACATTAAATATTAATGTTACACACCTGTCGCTTGTGCCTGTTGTCCATCAATATATATTATTTTAATAGAACCTATCATTTTCCTTATTATATATTGGCTTATTTAGTAGAACCGACTTGGCATTTTTCAATATTGATTCTTCCTAAAATATATATATATAAAAAAAAAAAAAAAAAAAAAGAAAAAAAAAAAAGAAAAGAGAGGTCAATTTGATCAACTTGAATAATATTAATTAAGTACATTATTGGATCAGTACTGGTATCTGCATAAATTATAATCAGAAATGCAAAATGTATTTTCAAGTGATTTTTCTCCTGTTTATATTTATGTGAAACATTATTTAATCTAAAATTTACTAATAATTTTTGTCACGTCAAATAGTGTAATTGAAAGTACACTAAAAAAAAATGTGTGAGAAAAATTTTTCAAATTAGAATTAATAGAGAGCATGAACCGGGCATGCACCCAGATACAGTACATGCAGTCCAAAGCAGGATGTCGAAGCCTCTGAGACACCCTCAGGTACGTGGCGTCCAAGCCAAGATGAAACGCATGCTAAAGACTTAAAGAGGAATGACACATTGCCTTGTATATATTGTGATATCTGTCAGACGACTAGACGAGACTTTATTAAAAAATAAAATAAAAAATCCTCACTGTAGCGTCAGTGTGTCACTCACTAGTCACGCGTGCTTTCCAATTCACACATGGCACGGTCCACAATTCACAGCACAGCCACAAATGCACTGACGCAGTCCACAATTCACAGCCTACAGCACTGCACGGCACGGTCACCAACAGAAAATCGGTCCACAATTCAAGCACGTCGCACGCGGCTCCAGAAAAAAACGTCTCATTTCTTTAATTTTCTACGCCGTGCGATCTGCTGATGGTGAATCTAAGCCGTTGGTTGCAAGATTAATGGCATACAGCTGTAACCAATTATCTCGTTTGTTCTATCCGAGAAAATATATGGTATAACTAGTGTTTAAATTAATCGTGTGCTCACTCTCACTAGATTTGATCCAACGACTTTAGCTTCTATCGTGAAATTAGTTATAATAATTAACGGTTAGGATCACAAGTGACCTTGATTTCAGTTGTATATGGGCGTAGGGAATTATTCTTAGTCATCAAATCACAACTCTTAGCCTTCTCTTCCCCTGATTTACGCACCATCCCATCAGCCATGCGGCCAGTGACTCACAGACTCACAAACGTTCAGAACTTCGATTATTTTCCAACTCTCCAATCCATTCCAGAACCAATTTCCTAATTTTCATATCTCATTCTTATGTTCTTCCCTCTCGGCTCTGCCTTTATCTCGCTTATAGATCTAATATTCCATTCATACAAACACCTCATGAATTTCTCCTTACTCATACCTCCTTGGCCCTCGTGTAGGTACTAAGATCTCCATTGCTGAAGGCTACTATGGATTTCATTACAGACGTGGGTAACGAAGCTGGGGTGTTTCGTGAAAGCCATAAAGACAAAGTCATTGGAGCAGATCTACCTCCACTCGCTTCCCATCAAGGAGCGCCACATCGTTCTCGTGCACCAGATCGTGATTTCATTGGGCAAATTTATGTAATGTTATTTGGAGAAATTAATTAATAAAATTTGTCAATTTTTTCAATTATTTTTTTATTTTATTTTATTTTTTTAAGCTTAAAATGCTCCAACTCGAGCCGAGCTTGAGCCGAGTACTCGAACTCGAGATCGGCCAGTATGATCGAGTTCGAGCTCGAGCTCGGACAATATATTTTCCTACGCGAGCCGGTCTCGCACAGGATTTTTCAGCTCGTGTCGAGCTCGAGCTCGAGCTCGAGCTTTACTGTAACTTAAACGAGCCGATCTCGGACAGGCAATACTCGCTCAGGATCGGCTCGTTTACACCCCTAATTATGCCTAACCTCCTATCTAGCGTACACTATTCAATTTTGAACAAAGTTTTCCTTTAAACTAGGTTTGAAGAATTTCCTGTAATTCAGTCTATTAAACTGACATGTGTTCAAAATACATATGATTTTTCACATACATTTTGAATGCAAGTCCGTTCAATAGACTGAATTGAAGAAAATTCTCTCAACTCAATTTAAAAGAAAACTTTGTCCTTCAATTTTTATTCATGGGCATTTTATCACTAATAGAAAAAAAAAAAAAAATGACACAAGTAATGCTACTCTTCACACCCATTTTAAATCTTTTCTCTTTTTCTTTTTTTAGTAACTGCCATAAAAAATTACTTAAAAACATGCAACGTCATCCGGTGTATAGCGGATGTGATACTTTTTCCGCACATGCATTATACACTTTGTCCGGTGTATGTGACTTGTCTTACTCTCTCCTCCAAGTCCAAAACAAGGTTCAATCAACCAGGACAAGGTTCCTTACTCCTCTTGTTCTCAATCCCCGTTCCTTAGTTCTTTGGGGAAAGTCAAGACAAAACAAGGTTCAATCAACCAGGAAAGGATGCCGGGCGAAGAGAATTGGAGGACCTTGCGTTTGGCTTTGGAGGTCGAGAGCAGGAAACAAAAAGTAACACGTCTAAGAAACTCAAGGTTTTCCCTACCAACACGACACTTGAGAGTTGTCTTCTACCTCCACAAAAAGGCTCGGCATATAACAAAGAAAGCACACATGATATATGCAACAAACTTAAGTTTGACTGGAAGTTCAGAAGATAAATCATTCAGCACTTTGTCTAGCCCAGTGGCAGTTAGTAACAGAACGATACAGCTTTTCTGTACAAATATTGAAATATTGGTGACTTGTATACAAGAATAGATGATTGCAACTAAAATCGTATGTAGTGCTAAAACAACAAATCAAACAGGGGTCAACTTCTCCATCCAACCATACTGCTGGCGGCAGGTTCAGTGCTGGACACAATCGGCCCGCGATTATACATACGCTGAATCTCTTCCCTGTACTCCGTCAAAGACTTGTCAGGGATGGCTGGGGTTAGCTCCACCACATCCCCCATCTTCAACTTGCACGTGGAATCACTCGCCGGCTGATGGTTCAACCTTGGCCTCAATTCTTCCTTCAGTGGGAAACCATACAGGGCCCATCTTGAGCTTCCTCGTCCAGCTCTTTCCAACAAATCCATTACGGTCGAGTTTACAGGAAACTCCTGTACTGACATCTGCAACATTCAAACAAAAAGTATGTCAACATTCTTCGCTAAACCAATCCACAGCGAATGATGTACTTTCCACCTTCACCTAAAGCAAACGATCAATATGAATAGAGAGAACTGAAATGAAACAGGCCACAAAATCAACCAAATTAGGGCAAGTTGCATAAGACTAGCAATGGCACAAAAACCACATCTAGTCAAAATTGACTTGTTCATATAAGAACCCATCTGGTCATTCAAATTAATATTTTATTCTTATCATAGTTTCATAACATGTATAAAAAAGAACAAATAACGGTGCTTAAAAATGCAAATTCAAACACAAACCTTCTCATTCTCAATCATGATCACAAACACAGGCCCATCCTGGTCACAGTGCGGCTTATATGAGTAGGGGCAATCATCAGAATGAGAAGGGAATGTGCAGGGTGGCCTTATCGAGTCAGCAGAGGCAATGGATGACCGGTCTTTACTCATTGTCTCAAACTGCCAGGTGACAACCCACCGAGCCCACTCAATCATCTGAAGCACAAATGAAGAATATTCACAGTCACCTTCCTTATATCTCCAATGAGCTGCAAATCCAAACTCAGCCTGCAAATGCATCTCCTTTGTCCGAATTTGAACTTCAAGTGGAACCATGCCTTCACCCATAACTACCGTGTGCAGAGATTGATACCTGTAAGTTATGAAATCAAAATTAGAAACGAAAATATCAACATAAAAGATCACACAACCACTTTTAAGCTATTACAGACCCATTGAACTTGGGACGACTTATGTAGTCCTTGAGCTTTCCAGGTACTTCAGACCATAACTGGTGAACAACTCCCAATGCTTTATAACAATCTTCCTCATTGTCAACAATCACGCGCAACCCATGAATGTCATGAATTTCATCCATGGTTAGCTTCTTTCTGCCAAGGAAAGAACACTATCATTTAATTCATGTGAATCTGACTAACTAATGAAAAGAATACACCATAACTGATGGAATGATAATATCAAAATAATTTTCCCAACTCCAAAGTATATTTCAAATGAAGTAAGACTTCGCAGTAATTCAAGTGGTCCAAAGCCTACAATTCCCTTTAGTTACATGAAAAATATTTACCAAAATGAAGGCCTACCCACCATAAACACAATAATGAAGTTGCTTTAGTTCAAACTGCATTAGCGGTCCATATTTCATGAAAAGTTGACATTTCTACGGATAATTGCAGCAGAAGCAATAAAATTTTAGTCCCATGCCCATCCGGGCTGCATACTGATCTATCACTAATTAATGAAGTTTTTAGATAAGTATCAGAATAAATAAAGCTAACTGCTCATGTCACCTTTTTTATTAATTCTACTTGCAAAATTAAGGATGGTCAAGCAAAACAACATGCTTGGATAACATTCTCCAGAAATGAAATTTGATTATCTGGGTATCTCTATCACAGCCTGTGGGTGAGGGTGTTTAGAGAGAGAGAGAGAGAGAGATCATACTTCAACATTTTGCGGTAAATGCTATACAAGCTCTTATGCCGCCCAGACAAGACATGGTAAGAAATAGCTTCACCCTTAAGAGCTTGTTCTAATTTCTCTATAGCAGAAGTGATCATCGCCTCATCAAATGAGTTGACGAGCTTAGAGGACAGTTCTTTGTGCTGGTCTGGGTAGAGATGTTTAAAACACAGATTTTCTAGCTTCTCCTTCCAAGTAAAGATTCCCAAACGATTAGCCAAGGGTACAAAGATCTCCAAGGTCTCCTTTGCGAACCTTTGTTGCTTGGCCAGAGGCAATGCATCTAGTGTCATCATATTATGCAACCGATCTGCCAATTTAATCAGGACAGCCCTGGCATCGGCCATGGCAAGGAACATGGTATGCATGCGATCAGCCTCAACTGTTTTACTTGCTGTATTGTTGTCACGTGCAAGCTTACTCATGTGACTTAGTTTGGAGACCTGAATAAATGGCATTGAAAGTAAATAAAAGCTCGTAAAATCAAAATATCAATAGAATGCATCTAAGTCACATCAACTGATCAACAAGAAATTCTAAACTGCATAATATTTTAGTTAAAAAAAAAAAATGGAATGAGAATCAATTTCAAAATTTGATCAACAGCACAGGTGCTAATAGACACTTTGTAATCATATAAAGGAAGGCATAGTCACTCAATTTCAAACTATATGCCACAGCACCTCTATATTTCGGGGAAAAAAAAATGGAATTACAACCAAACCAAGTGTGTAATGCATTGCATTCCCCCCCACCCCCCAAAAATAATAATAATAACAATAATATTTTGATAAGTAAGAAAGATATCATTAAAAAACGCAAAGCACAGTCAAGTACACATAGAGTACATATGTACTTTATCAAAAAAAAAAAAAAAGTACACATGGAGTACATATTAAAAAAAAAGGGGTGGGGGGAAATAATAAGGGGAAAACTGAGATGGGATCAGAGACACCAGATCTTCAATATTTGTGGTTACCCTAGGAAAATGACAGATAGCAACATAGCAAATTATCCACACCTCAAAACCATATACAAAATTGATCCACACTTTAGTGTCAACAGTTTCATTTGGACTCTCCCAACCAACAAAGTTTTAAGATTATCAATCTTAAAAGCTGGTGTTTACTTATAAATACGAGGGATGGTTAGGGCCAATGAAATCTTTCATAACCAGCATGTACAAAGGTGATCATATGACTGCAACAACTAATCCCCACTATTATACAATTTGACAACAAACATAACAACACAGAATTGTATATGTCATGTTGTATGAGAATCCAAGCGAAATGTCACATCACTGATGCTTCTTTAACCAATTCACAATTAGCTCTTCTTTAACCGAATATGGCATCTTTGACACTCCCAGCACATGGTCAGATGCAGATTTTGGAAAACTATAAGCGATCTACAAAACCATTGCTAGCAAAGTTTCAAGTTAGCCTCCTACAACTATTATTCTGCTTGATAAAATAAAATGCATGCCAAAAAAAATGAACTGTACAATAATAAAACCACAACTGCTCTTGCTGTGAGAAGATCATTCTTACTTAAACATCGAACGACAGTTTCTGTTTCGCTCCTTATATTCAATACCATATGAAATGATGAAAAATCAGTCTCTTACCCCTTCGACCAAATCAGCAACCCCAGCTCCAAACGTCCCAAAAATATAGTCATAGCTCATAAAAGAATCATCAAGCGTGTCATGCAAAAGACCCGCAGCAACCACCGTTGCATTAGCACCAATCAACGCGAGCAGTACCGCCGTCTCCACACAATGCTGCAAATACGGATCGCCGCTGGCACGCATCTACAACAAAAACAATACGTAAATCTCAATTCAAATCACCAAAACCTTTCCCACTCAAAGCTCAAACAATAAAAGAACTTAATTTATCTTACCTGCCCTCTGTGTGCTTTCTCAGCTTCATAGAAGGCCTTAACCACAAAATCCTCACAAAAAATTTTGTGTCTCAATTGGGCACCCGCCAACAATTCTTTCACATATGGCTCAGAATTCCCCAGGACCTCCATATTGAAAGTCAGTTCCTCCACAAGGCCCGAGTTTAATTCATCGCCGCGAAGCTCAAAACTCGGCGAATCGTAATCTACGCACGACCCCAAAGCATTCCTTACAAACCCATTAAACAACCCACTTTGGAAACTCATCGGCGGGCTTCTAGCCGAGCCAACCACGCTACTACTACACGAAACTGGCCCCTGAAACACCGAAACCGGGCTCAAATCCTTCTTTAAACAAGACCCAGTGAACTTGCTCGGCGTATAGCCATAAGAGCTGCTCAGTTCCTTCAATTCTTCGCCTCTGTCGTGCCACAAAGAGCTCAATTCCTCGCCGCAGCCGCCACCCGGAAAGTTCGAAGAAGACCGCACCGTGGGCGAGGAGAAGAGGCACGAGAGCCCGCCGATTACAGGCTTTTGCGACGTGGACGGTGGGGATGAAGCCGAAGACGAAGGCCGAGAGCTCAATTCGAAATCGTACGACGCGTGCGCGTTGATCTGGCATGGATGCGCTGTGGAGCACACGCTGCTCGGCGGGCTCGCGTAGAGAGCTATGGTTGGGACCGGCATGGCCTTCTCCTTTTGATTTCGCTACAGTGTATTGGGTCTCAGATCGCAACAGCCCTAATAGGGGCGCAGACCAAGAACAGGTAATTATACAAATTGGATTTTCTCGAGAAACACAATTGATTGTATGTTCAAACCCAAGAAAATCCAAATCAAATTTTGTCAGACAGCCATTTGAAAATTAATGCTTTTTCCCAAAAGAAAATGAACAGCAAATATAATTTGCTAACAGACCATGAGAATTCTCCGAATACCCACAAATGATCTAGAATCACTGAATCAGAGACCGGTTTAGCTACAGTAGGTACAATTTACAAATATATATATATATATAGAAATTGAACACTAATTGGAGTTTCGAGCAAGAGAAACGCCCTGAGATTGAGGAAGAATTTACAGACCCTAACCCTAGAATTTTCAAGTAAAGAGAGTCAAAGACGGCCTGAATATATTGCCGAGAGAGAGAGAGAGAGAGAGGGAGAGAGATTGCTCTCTGTATTCAGCTGCCTATTGCGTAGAAGCCAGGGGAAACGAAATGTGTAATCACGCGATTGCCCTTGGTATGCACCTGAAATAACGGAAAGGTTCATCTTCTGAGGCCATTCATCAAACCCTAAATTAAGGTGGGTTTGCATAATGATGCTTTATTGCTTTTTATGGTTAAAATGAATCTGGATGTGTTTCTAAGTTTTGTCAAGAATCAGAAAATGTAAGAAAATAATTTGGTGACTATGAATAATCGTCCGTCGGGGTCCATCTAATCAAAACCTATTTATTTTTTCATGCTTGATATTCTTTTTTTTTTTTCATAACCAAATCATATAATTTTTTTGTGCCTATTTATTTAAATTATTCATTATATTATTTCTCAATCCTCACGAAACCTAGACCCTAAACCTTACACGGTCTCCGATTCACATCAAATCTAACCACTACCTACCACCCTAGCACCATTGGGTCATGAAAAAGTTTTGATTTTACATTTAATGTGCTTTTATTTCCCTTAGAACTTTTTTACCAGATTTTTTGTTTGAAATAAGAAAATTGGTTAAATATTTAAAATATGATTTTTTCTTTTTCATAGAAAAATTTCAACAATAACATCCTCGTAACTTTGCGTTAATGAGTTCATATCAAGACATAATAATATGTATTTCCGTGTTTTCAATTCATCTTGTGCTTTATCTTAAGTAAAAAGGATTAGCCAGATAGTTCTATCACATATCCATTTTATTTTCTATAATTTTTCTCTTTCTTTTTTCCTTTTAAATTAATTTACTTCCTATAGTCAAATTTCCGTCCACCGACTCAACAAATTCTGTTATTGGTTCTGACATGTCACATTATCGGAATCTATTAATTTAGCAGACAGAATTTGACTGTAAGAAATAAATTATTCTTTTGGCATACGTTAGAGACCTCCGAGTTCATTTTGATACCACGCGAAACTAATTACAGATTAAATAAATCACATGGACTGATTTTACATTTTTTTTTTTTTCCTTTCAAAAAATTCAACATAATTAGTTGATCAGACAGTTCAACATTTATTTAGACACGTATTTCATATGTAATCTCTTTTATTATCTACTCAAATTATTAACAATTTAAACAAATAATTATTATAGATCCTTAACCGATAAGGTTCACCAGGGTCAAAGAAGGTCATCAATTATTGGATTAATTTTTTATTGCACGACAAATCAGCTTAAAACTTTATATTATTTCCAAATGTGGCACTATTGGGAATGACGATAACGTGGAAACTCGAAAGTAGTATTAAATAATAATAATAATAATATTAAGAAAATATTTTCTCACTTGATGCAATTATGCGTTTTGCCCTACAGCTAGATAAAGCGGGGTCCACCCTTTGATATTTAATTTTCTGTGTACTGTTGCTTAATGAAGGAATCCATATGCGGATGAGGAATCCATTGAATCTATAAAAGTACTGATTTTTATATGTATTATGTCATATTAATATTCTTTTCCCACCATCATCCACTTTTCTAAGTGCTTATCCACAATCATTAATAAACCAAGTTCGTGCTTAGTTGGTTGATATAATATTTTCACATTAATTTAAAATTTTTAAATCACCTAATATTGACCATATACTATTAGATGCAATAAAATAAAAAGCTTAATTTGTTGACGAAACATTTAATAGTTTTGATAAATTTCACTTACTCCTCTTAATTGTCGTCTCTTTTGCAACTACTCATAAACTTCAAAAATTCTCCAATGTAGTGTATTAATCTTTTAATTTTTTTTCAATTTCACCCATCTATTAAAAATTTTCATTAAATTGTATTAAAATTTCAAAAATACCCTATTTTTTAATATATATACATATATTAAAAAATAGTGTATCCATAAACTTCAAAAACTCTCAATTTAGTGTATACATCTTTTATTTTATTTTTTTTCAATTTCACCTATCCATTAAGATTTTCTATTAAATTGTATCAAAATTTCAAAAATACCCCTATTTTTAGTATATATATATAAAAAAATTTCAAATATTCAGGCATGAGTATTTTTTTTCAAATTCAGTTAAATTTTGACCAACGCATAAATTCTTGCAATTTTTTTTCCTTTTTTTAAAGAAATTTTAAAGAAAAAAAAGAGCAAAATCCTAACGGAGTGTGAAATTGAAAATAATAATAATAATTAAAAGATTAATACACTAAATTAAGAGTTTTTTTAAGTTTAAGAAGATAATTGCAAACATGGTGAAAGTTCAGAGGGGGTTTAGTGAAGTTTCTCCTAAAAGTTTTAAATGATGTAATACCATGTACACTTTTAGATACAACAAAACAGAAAACTTAGTTAATTGATGTAATGTTATCACATCATTTAAAATTTTAAAAACTAAATAATACTATGTAGTCTATGTACATTATTAGATGACACTTATTAGGATATAAAGTTTGTGAATTTAACGGTATATTATTTAAACTTCTTAAAAGACGTAACATCATTGATATCACGTACATCATTAGATCCACAAACTTTTTCATTTCATTTAAAATAGAGAGAATCATATTTCATTAGATACAACTAAACAAAATTTGGACCGTTCATTCTCTATTTAGTAACACTAAAGTAATCTCTTATGGTCACGTTGAAGCCTAGAGGGTTGTAAAAGGTTCCAAAGTGCTAGTTTTTGTCGGGCTTTGCGTGTAAGGAAGGTCATGCTTGTCCTAACTCATATTCCCTAATCTAAACCCCTAGGGGATTAGGAGTGCATAAACAAATCCTAGTGGATGCATGCAATCCAACTAGCAAACAAAGAAAATGAGGTATTAAATTAGTACTAATTCATATTTCCTAATCTAATAGTTAGGGATAGAACCAAAAAGAAATTATTCAAAGGGGCCAAACTTAATTTTTAATCCTAAAAATATATATATATTCACTACTAATAGAAATACTCACCTTCACCTATAGGCTCAACCCTCCTCCAAATAGAAGTACCCTCATTTTTATCCCATTTTCCTTTAAATGTAATGTGAGTGAATGAAAGATGATCCAACGATAGACATTAATTGCATCTTTGACTTTGTTTCAATCTTTGGGAAATATTTTAATTCATTATCTCTTATGTAGCTTTGATAGTGTCGTTTCTTTCCCTTTTCTAAAAATCTTTTGATTTGCTTAAGAAAAGGAAACGAGAGATTGTCCCATATTGCCCGAGGATTGGGAGTTTGATGGGTTTATAAGCTCCCAAAGATCGTTTTCTAGTAAACAATTGCTTAGAAGCGATACTTTTGTGAGTCTCGCTTATTACTCATTTTCTATTATTCAGTTCTGCTTGTGTCGTTTCTTCCCCTCACCCAAATCCATTGATTTGCTTAAGAAAAATAAATGGGAGCTTGTCCCACATCGGCCAAGGAGCGGGAGTTTGATGGGTTTCATAAGCTCTACAAGGTCCTCTTCCAAGAAACAATTGCTTAGATGTGAATTCTTATGGATCTTGGCTATGACTCATTATTTCCTATTCACATCTAATATATATTGTCATTTATTCCCTTTACCCAAATCCCTTGGTTTGCGAAAGAAAATAAATTGGAGCTTGTCCCCCATTAGCCAAGAAACAAGAGTTGGATGAATTTATAAGCTCCACAATGTCCTATATTCCCATTAGCAACTACTACGATGAGCTGCAATTGTGAATCCTGCTTCTTCCCCTTACTCAAACTCCTTGCCTCCTTAGTTTGCTTAAAGAGAGAGCCTTGCAAAAAAAAAAAAAATCCTAAGCACAAATTATTTTTCTTAGGATTTTTTTTAAAAGAAAAACCGAGTAAAGATTTTCAATTTGAGGAGAATGAACGAGCATAATTTGTTTTTTGAATTTTTCTCATTTTTTATTTATTTAAAACGTCAATATTTTTATTTATTTGTATATCAGTTTGAATTAAGAATAATAAATTTTAACATTTTAAAGATAATACATTTAATGAAATACCTAAAAAAATCAGTTTGTAAATGTTACATTTTTTTTTTTATTAATATTTTTATTTTGAAAACAGAAAGAGAGAGAGAGAGAGTGAAAGAAGAACAAGAACAAGAATAAAAAAAAAAAAAAAAAAGGGTTAAATACATTTAAGTAGAGGTGTTAGATGAGATCGGTTTCTCGTGAACTCGATTGGACTCGGCTTTTTTAAACTTGATTCAGTCTTGGTTCAAAAAATAAATGAGTCATTCGTTAATATGCTCGTTTATTAAATGAGACATACCCGTATAAATTCGGGTCAACTCGAAGAAAGCTCGTGAACTCGACTTGTGATACATAAAAGTCTTATAAATTGACAAATGTGACACTTAAATACATAAAAATACAATTTTATTGTAATTAAACCACTCCATTATACGATGCCATTAAATTGAATGGAAAGTGGTCATGTGCACCCTTATTTTCATAAAAATAAAAATGAGAAGTTAATACAAAATATATATATATATATATATATATATATATATATATATATATATATATATATATATATATATATATATATAAAAGAACCCAAATGGTGACTAAACCACCCCTGAGAATAGATTGACCACTTAATCAAGAAGGAGCTATGAGCCACCCCATGGGAGTTAAGTGACTCAGCCACCCCCCTTCTCACTTAGTTTGGCAACCATAGATTTTTTATTTTTTTATTTTTTTTTTAAAAAATAGTATTAAATTATTAGGGAAATTTTGGTTTTTCAATAATTAAAATGAGGTTAGTTTTGAAAGATTTTGATCAAATTTAATTTTTCATTTATTCTAAATACCAATCCTAGCGGAATGGCTTTTTTGCCACAAAATTATTGTATAATATATTAATATATCAACGTATCAGACATGTTAGATTTAATGCTGTTTTGAAAATGACCGGTAATTCTGGCTGCTCACATGTATTTTAACCAAAAATAAAAAATAAAATAATAATTTCAAAAGATTTCTTAAACATGATCAGCAATTTAAAACTATAAATATTTTCTATAAAACGAAAGGGGACAATTGACATTTGGCGTGGGAGAGAGCGACAATTCTCCACCTTACTCGAGAAAGCTCTAGAACATGGAGGTCCATGATAACTGATAAGGACCACCGTTCTAAACATGTTTTTTTTTTAAAAGAAATTTTATATATATTTGAACATTAATAAAACGAGTTTTATTAAGATGATATAAAACTTATTTATTGATACTTATTGTATTTTTTTTATTAATTATTTTAATTATTTTTAATAAATAAATTCTACGTCAGTTAATAAAATTCTTTTTATAAAAATTTAAATACAAGTAAATTTTTTTATTTTTTGGTTAGATTCTTTTCCTACGTAGCGTGGTGGGTCACCAGCAGGCAGCAGCGACCACCTCCACATGGTCAGTCAGACACGCGTTCGGCGCAGGCCGTGTTAGGTGGGCATTCATTTGAACACAGTCACAGTCGGATGTGTAACACTCTCTGCACGTGTTGACATGCGGTGCCGACTCTGTCTTCGCTCAGCCTAGTCATCCCCGAGATTTAAGGGTGTCTTTTGTCTTCATATCAGACGGTAGGCACGCGATCTGACTCTCTATGATTCGAGTCTTATTGCACTGTGGGGTGTACACCTAAACGTTCTGTATTTGCCACTAGCCTCTCAGTCAGAGGTCAAAACTCAAAAGTCAAAAAAGGTTAGTACTCTGTAGTTGACACTAGACTCAGGGCCGCCGCCGGAAAGCAACTTGTGGAGTTTGGATCCTCTGCTATGGACTTACACCTACACTTTCTTTATTAATTTAAATATTTGATAATTTTGAGTTTAAACATTGGCTTTGTAATTAATTTTAAATATTTTATTTGTTGAACACCACTTATTAAAAATTAATTTTAAAATATAAATAATTTTTTTCTCTAAATTCCTCACACCCATGTGTATGAGATTCAAGTCTTATGTTAAAAACATGTAATAATTAAAATTCTCATATGCTTTAAAAATTGACACATGACAATTTAATAGATTAATTTTAAAGAATTTCTTTCAAGCCATTCATTTTTTTTAAGAAAATTGTCCTTAAACTTATTAAATACATTCTTCCTGTGCAAGATAAGGATGTGTAATTTGACTTCACATATGTTCTCGTATTTGCTTGGTCCTAAACCCTTAGTATACGAGGATCATGGTTTTCAAATGAGTATTTTGGAAATAATTTTTTTTTCTTTCTATCATTTAAAAAACTTCATTATGGAAAGAAAATAAAACTTTTCACCAAAAAAAGAAAAACAATGACAAAATTAATTTCTCTTTCCCTCCTTTATGTTTTTATTTCCGTTTTAGTGCTTAACATTTTTGCATGGTATGTTAAACGAACTTTCTTGAAAATAATCACACACAGTCCAGCCTTGCTCAAAGGACATGAGCCTTCGAACCGTCATCGGCCTAGAAAGAAGTATGGGCCCTCGACCCAAGCGGCATGTCTTCCGAAAAAGAGCCCACTAGGAAACCGCGTGATAAGTTACTCCCGTCTTCCAAAAACGACTATTTAGATGGATACATGATCGGCAACGTACTTGGATCTAGTCTCGGGAATGAATGTGTCCCAGGTTCAGAATTTGACTTCCTCAATTGGGTTAATTGAGTCTTGAGAAGA